>NC_060213.1:96688750-96996590 GCF_021130785.1 Homalodisca vitripennis | reverse complement strand
CTGATTGGTCTCCAGAGGATTACATCAAATATTTGACTATGAGGCATCTATATAATAATAAATGGAAAAAAAACTGCACTGACATCGATAGTGTGCAGGGCTGTGCAAAGCTTCAGAAACTATTAGCAAAAAATCCCATCTCACTGCTTGGTGGTCCCCAAGACAATCAAGGTATATACATTACTAAACCAGAGAGAGTTCTAAAAGTTTTGATGGGACCAAAATTTCTGGACTGTATTGTTCATGACAACGATCAACTATTCGGCAGTGAAGGAAACCTACAGGGCGCGCCACTTATTAGCAATGAAGTCTGGTGCACGGTGTCATAACCTTCAGAAGGATCAAGTGGGCGTTTAACTCTTTTACTCCCTATAAAGCTCCTGGGAGAGATGGGATGAGACTGGTCTGTTTGCAGTGGGGGCTGGATATTCTCCTTCCCCAGCTGTGCAGACTGTTCAGAGCCTCCGTGGCCCTTAGGTACATTCCGCTGTCCTGGAGAGTGTCCAGAGTAGTGTTTATACCGAAGCAGGGGAGGGCTAGCCTGGATTAACCCAAGTCTTTCAGGCCGATATGTCCGTCCTCTTTTCTTCTCAGAGCCATGGAGAAGATGGTTGCTAAGTTTGTTTGGGAGGGATCTCTTTTGGAGCGACATCTACATCCAAATCAGCATGCCTACACTCCAGGAAGATCATGCGACTAGGCCCTGCATCAATTGGTATGTAGGATTGAGAAGACGCTGGCAGCGAAAGAGGTAGCCATAGGTGTCTTTTTGAACATCAAAGGAGCCTTTGACAATACGAGCACTCAGGCAATTATCAATGCGTTCTCCAGACGTGGTATTGATGGTCAAATATGTGACTGGATAAGGGCCTTACTCACAGACAGGGTGGTTGTTACCACCCTTACGGGAGCAAGTGTCAGTGCAAGGACTACGAGGGGCTGCCCCCAGGGCGGCGTCCTTTCTCCTCTCCTGTGGAACCTAGTTGTGGACGGCCTGCTAATGTCTTTGACAATAGTGGTGTCTCTGCACAGGGGTATGCAGATGATATTGTGATTCTTGTGAGTGGCAATTTCAACACAACAGTCACGGAACTGACCAATGCTGCTCTAAACATGGTGGGAAACTGGTGATGGGGTGGGCCTTACTGTCAACCCCACCAAGGGTGCTGTGGTTGCCTTTACCAGGAGGCGTCAGATGGAGGGTATTGGTCCATTTCTACTCAGAGGTTCTTCGATTGAGTTGAAGTCCAAGGTCAAATACCTGGGCGTGATCCTAGGTAGGGTCCCAACTGGGGACCTCATCTAGAAAGGGTTATCACCAGGGGGAAATGGTCTTTAATTCAATGCAGACGTGTGATAGGTGAATTTTGGGGACTTAAGCCAAGGCTTTTGTGCTGGCTTTATGTTTCCGTAGTAAGACCTGCACTAATGTATGGGGCTGTTGTCTGGTAGCCAAAAATGGAGGCCAAGATGGCGGTAGCTTGTCTGGTTTGTCCAAAGAATGGCTTGCCTTGCTATCACTTGGGCTTTTCCTAGCGCGCCAGGTGCAGATCTAAATTGTTGCCTCAACCTCACCCCCCTGGACATTGTCATTCGGGCTATGGCCAGGAGTGCCTACTGTCTTCAGCAAGCGGAACTCTGGTCGGGCTGCAGAGGTGGGTAAAGTCTATCTGTTATAGTTTATGCGGTCGATTGGTTGCCAAAAGGTTATATAAAATATTTGACCCTTATAAGGCCACCGATGAAACAATTTGGTAAGGTAAGCCTATCTGTTAAAGTCTATTAACCAGATTATGTAAAATATTTGACTATATATTAATAGTACCCTTATAAGATCACCAATGATATAGTATGGTCAGATAAAGTCTATGCCATTGACTGGTCTCCAAAGGGTTAATGAATAAAGTGAAATTGGTTGATTTTTTTAAGTTGGACATACGTTGGTTACCCTCTTTATTGACCGAATGTGGTTCAGATAGAAAGTAGGTTATAAGGACAACTCTTGTTATAAAATATTATTTAGTATTAATTTAAACCATTAATTAATGTTCGTACCGTGGTATATAACTTGTTTACAAATCGCTCTGCTTATTCCTTGCATTAATTGTACAAAATACAATGTAAAGAATGTAAGACAATATTCTACTGTGGTCATGTACTTATTGTTATTGCACGGAATGCGGCTAAAAGCGATTGACTTTCTAGATCGGCCATGGTTAAGCTGATGGGCAGTTGAACCGACGGTTAAGTGGGTGTCTGCAGTTAGTTGAGGATACTTAATTGAAATGCAACAGTGATGTTGTTACATAGATTCAACATATTATATAGCAAGACCCAGTTTTATGTGTTTTACTTTTATTTTGGTTATGATCCTTGGATTTTTTTGTGGAATTATGCACTAGACGAAAGGAGTAATAAAATCCCTGACAAAGGTTTCAGTCCTATTTCTAATTGTAATGTTAATTCAAATCGCATAATAGTGAGTTTTTATTTTAAAAATAAAAACTTTTAGGAATGAAAAATTTGCATTACTCATTTCCAACCAACCCCAAGATGGACCAACTCTGATAGGTCCAAAGGTGATAAAGACTGTACGGGCTTGAATATTGAATTGTAATACTATGATTTCTTTATCAGACTTGACATAATTTATAGTGATGCATGCAACTAGTTTTTTTTATGATAAAAATGTTGACGAATATCTTAAAAATAACACTGGATGTCAATTGAAATATGGCATCATACATTGCCTGCTTGGTATACATTATAAATTATGTTTAAGATTAGGAATTTCCTATGAATAGAAACCAATTAGGAGGAAGGTGTTCACAGAAACAAATACTCATACACAATTAGGAAAATTAAATATGGTTGTTACTTCACAATATCTGTTGCAAAATATAAATAGAACATACCTTCAATTTATCTAGTACAGTTTTTTTAATCAAAGCCTTTCTACAAATTTAACGTCCATATTTTCTATCCTATTTTTAAAACAAAATATTATAAAAAGGACAGGGTTGATTTATTTTGAAATGAGTTGATGGGTTTTAACTCTTTCCCAACCTTAAATCTTAAGAGTTGTCTCATTGCTGAGACACTATTTAAGCTATCTGCATCGTCTTCAAATGTTTATAGCCTATACCTCCAAAAATGTTATTACCTAGTTTATTGTAAAAGTACTTCTATTTTTAGATTATCATTCTTATTTTAAATTCAGTATGAAATCAATCTCAAACAGGTGTAGTAAATTTTGATATTAAAATAATTATGTTAGCTGGGATAATAAAATGAGGTTTTAAAGGCTTGATAGTCCATACTTACACTTAATCCCGAAAGCGTCTATCAGAAATTCTAAAATATGCCCTAATTTTTGTGGATCTTACAGGGTCTCTAAAAATTTCATAAAAAATCATTTATGCATTAAGTGTTGTATATAATTTTTCTTGTTAAAAACCAGAGAATAAAACTATATGATTTTAAAAGTAAAAATTTAAAAAAATATTTGTTTCAGTATGTAGTGTATTCATTATTTGACATGCCAAAAACTTGCATAAAAGTATTCACATTATAATAAAATATAAGATGTTCCAAAAGACCAAAATATCCAAATTACAGGAAATCTTTTCTGAACAGAAATATATAAAGTGTCATGGGGTTCAGAAATGAAAAACTCTATAATTATTTTTACATTTACAGAGAAAAGCACAGTGATAAAATTTTACCCATTTTCAGTTACTAAGCTACACAATTAAATAAGCATACTACAATTACCCAAGCAAATTAATGTGTTTGTTCCAACTTTTTATGAAGTCAGCTGATGTAGAACAGTATTTAAATAAGTGTTTTACTTCAAAATTAAAATAAAATACAACACTTCTACTTCAAACTCGACAAAGTCAGATTCTATAGAATATCTCAAATATTATATGTTCTACAAGGGTTATTCTGAAGTATTACAATCAACAGTGTATGATGTAAGTTTACTCAATTTGAATAAAAAAACATCCAAACAAAATTATTTGTATACAAATAACAATCTCCACTACACAGAGCTTAATAACAAAATCACATCTGGGAAAACCACACAGATTGGCAACTAGTAGTGGGATAAAAGAAAATCAATAACTATTAAACATTCCAAACAACTCATAGGTTTTTGATTGATGTATAATTTAAAGGTCTTTGACCGGTAATTATGCTTTTACCAGTAGAGTACGAACTGATACTTTAGTGTTGATTGCACTTTGGAAGTTACGAGATCGACAAAAAATGGGTCAGTCGATGTCTTCAGGTTTAAATATGTACGGTTTATGCATATTATGGTACTTGGTATAATTCTAGTATTAAGTTTTGAGAACATGGATCAACTTGTGTGCATATGAGTTTACATAATTTGTTGCATCATGTTTTTGTAACTTTTCAGTTTATACTGATAAATATGTAAAATATAGTAGGCCAAAATAGTGTTAAATAATTTATAAAAAATGTTTTAGATTCTTAAAAAAAGGGTGCAAAAACAACTTGCCATTTAACGTAACTGCTAGTTAAACTGTCATATGTGCACTTCATGATAAAAGCAATGAATTAAATTAATAACACACAAAAAACAATATATTCATTTATTTCATAAAAATAATTAAATTACATTACACTAAATAGCAAAAAATCATATAGGCACAATCAACGATCTTCAGATACATTTTATAAGTTAACTCTTGAAATATATAATGTACCATTTACTTATTATGTCAACAGAGAACAGAAGTATATTATGCAATACATGTGAAACAAGAACTTGGTTTACTGCAACTAAAGAAGTCATCTAATAACTAATCAACTTAACTGATAACCATAGACTCTAAATGCATCTTCATTAATACAAATAAATCTAGGATATTTTGTTGACAACGTTACAATAATTAACACTCCATCACAGAACAATGTATATTCATTTACATTTATTTACTATGTTTAGAAAATACAACTTTAGATACTATTATGAAATATTGCACAACCAAATAACCATAAAAAGAGGAACCATTTTTATAAATAAAAAGTGTACATTAAGCCACCAAATTTGAGCACTAAAGTATGGCCTACTTTTAACTAATGGCACAAACAAACCATAAATGACTCATGGATCAACAGCAGTGCCAGTTGTACTGGAGCAAGTGTTGACTCACTCACAGATCAACAGCAGTGCCAGTTGTACTAAAGCAAGTGTTGACTCACTCACGGATCAACAGCATTGCCAGTTGTTCTGGTGCAAGTGTTGACTCACAACCAATAATGTTTGATATTGCTGATGGTTCTGTAGACGCCTTACACTTATATTTAAAATTGCAGTTATGTCTACTGTTCAAGAAAGCAGTGTTTCCAAATTAATTATAAAAAATATTGAGGCCAGAAAAAAAACTTAATTGGATTGATTATTAATAAATTAATAGTAATAACGCTGAGGACTAAATGGAATTAAGAGTATTTGCAAAAAATACAATCTGAATTGGTCTTGAAAAGCGATTCATGTTTCTCATCTTTTAAATGATAGTACATATTTCAACTTTGTGCAAGGATATTTTTTAGATTCAAACAAATAAAAACGAAGGATTATATTGTATGATATACATAAATTTATTCTACATGAAGCCAAAAAGTAGTGACAAAATGATTGGTTTCATTTATTTTTTAAAACAGTCTTTTTTTATTTATAAAATTGTTATAAGTTAAAATTTGTTAAGTTCTAAAGAAATTTCTGAGTATTCTGTTAAAAAATTCAGTATACCTAATAAAGTTAAAAGTAAGTGATTGTCATTTAATGCCAAATTTAATTTATTTATTAACAATATAACTATTTAGATTAGTAATGAGTGTAAAAATAGCTGCGTAGATGGGATTTGCTGTTATAAAACAAAAATATACAGCAATATTACATCATGTTATTTACAGATTTATTTCTTAGTGAGATGAGGACCATTGTTGTAACATTTTTAGTATATTTTTTTAAAGAAACAATTTTATTAAGCTGCAGGAAAACTATACCAAGTTCAGACATTATACTTTTTACGAAATACATAAAGTGAGCGTTTCAATAATGTTTAGAAAACACAAATGATGAAACACATAATAATAAATGAAATTACCAAAGAAGATTATACTGTTTTTTTTGTGAGTTGATAAATTTGCATGTATTCTAAAATGACATAACCAGAATAACATGGTATTCAGAATAGTACAAAGCGGATCTTTTAGTAGTATATTTAGTATTCAACAGCAGTGTAAAATTCCAATCAGTTATGATTTTCTAAAATTTTAAAGTTTTTGGACTCCAAAAAGAGTGCATAGAACATCTCAATCTTGTTTTTGTTATTTTAGCACTACCGTGGGCGACTTTTTTAATAACATAAATTCTGGAGAAATTGTAGTTCAATTCAGGATGATTAATGGTCAGGCTGCCCTTATTCACAATTATTCAGAAAAATGTTGTCCATGATCACTATGATTATAACGATTTCGTGAAAGGAGAAAACGAAAGCTGCACTTATACTATATCAAAGCTTCAGCAGGAATTAGATCCACACCACCATGGCAGCTATTTTTGGCTGTTCTTCGAAATAAGAAAAACTTCCGCTCCAATTTTCTTTACAAAATAACATTGTTGACACACCTACTTAGTATTTTTACTCAAATAAAAAAAAATATGGCTGGGCGTTTTCACATGTGAACAATTTCTTCAAAAAAGATACTGAATGTGATTACTTTGAACACGCTAGCGGTTTTGCAAGTCTAACTATTCTAGTTTCTCAAAACTTATGTGGTAAACATCATATATAACTGTTTAGGTATATTATTTTGGCAAAATAAAGTATTTTATTTGCAAATATGTTGAAAAAACTAATTTAACAGGCAAAACGTTTCTTGAAAATGGAGTGACAAAACCAATTCTTTTGAGACTTTGAATTATAACAAAGGTATGTATGTATGTAGTTGAAAATCTGATGTGTGCCTGAAAGAGGATTGTCAACAGCTGCTGACTTTGAGGAATCACTGACAAATAAGATGGAAAATGTTCCAGAATTAATCTCACTAACCGACGTTTTTAATTAATTGGTGCTACAATTATTGAGAACACAAAGAAAAATTAACAAATGCTTGTAGAAGAATTAAACAAGTAAAAAAAAATGAAATGGGCAATATCACTAATTGAATTGTCTGTAATTTTATTGATACTGTAATATTATGTTCAGAGCCACTTGCACATTTCGCTTCTTAAAATATAAAAATTAGTGAAATAAACCTACGATATTAATTGTAAATCTGTCTGTATACATTGCTTACATTCGAGAAAGAAAATTGCAATTATAAACATTTGTTCATTTTGTATTGTTTGACACTTATATAGCAGAACAGGAAATATTTAAAATTACATCTTGGTGTACATTTTTAGAGATTAAAATGACTCAAACCAATGTTACAGTAGTTATTTGTGTTGTAGAGTACATATACTTTTTTGTATATTATGACAATAAGTCATAAGATCAGTCAATTAACTTTTTATTATTAACTAATCCTTGTTTTCAAATTTAATTCAATTTTACCTACTCACTTTTATAATAAATTTCCTACAGGATTAGAATTGTTTGTCGTTTTAGTTGCATTTATTGGTTTCTGTTCTGTTGACCTATTCCAAGTAAAACTTTAGGCGTGGATTTTTCAATAAAATGATTACACATGGGAATGCTAAACATTGACAAAGCCTCATATTAATTTTATAGTTAATCCCTACAATGTTTTGGATTACTAATAGTGAGTGAGGAGAATGTGTATTTAAGTGCACAAGATTGCTTTCATCAAGCCAACAACAAGAACACCAGCTGAAAAGATGGTGTTCTCAATACCAAATAATCCAAGCAAAGAATTTGAAACCACCAGAAAAAGTGAATTTCACTTAGGCCTATAATATTAAAATGAGAATTGCCTCCAACACAAGCACCACTACACATCCTCGTGTTACAGGCAAAGCATCAGTGGGCAGACTTTGCCAAACAGATCACTGAAAGCCTTGTCAAGAACCTACTGTAGAAATGTGATGTGTTGGTTACAAATTTTGAGGGATACTAAGGAGAGCTTCGTCTTATAAGAATTTACAATAATATTAATAAAAACATCACAGATAAAGTTTTAACACGTAGTTAGATAAGATGTGTGTAACACGTTCATACCTTAAATATAAAATATAATGTTTTGAGCTAATATGTTCGACCTACTGTTACATAATAATGTTGATTCGCTAAATTAAGTTACCTAAACTCGCTTAAAATACGTAAATATATTAAAATATAAAGTCATCGCTTTTAATCGTTTATTCTTACAATTTGAAATTATTTATCTTGTTATCTGAAAAGAAAACTTCCTTCTATGTCAATTTATATATTGATTAAATTAGTAAAAGTTCTAATTCAATACGAACAAAAATTTAGAAAGACTAATTTTACTGCATACCAACACAAATATTCAATATATAACAAACATATGAATATAATGCTTTTTAAAATAGACACATATCAATGAAGTTGTTTGTCAATACTCCTTGTTTAGGCGCATATCACAATTCTTTTAAAATTAAAATATTTTAGAAGGTGATTAACAAAATATATACTTTGTACACACAAAATAATTTGTTCCATTAAAATATTATGTACACAAAACAAGGTCATTTAGTGACAGTCCACTGTCTAGGCACTGTCGCGATTATACAAGGACGCCTCCTGCATAACCGATTGTTCCAGATTGAATTCGTATTGAAACATAGGATCATTTATGTCAGCCGCGATTTGGAATACCGCACGTCTGAGATCTTCTAGTCCAGGTATCTGAGACTGGCTAGAGCCTTGCTCCAGCTTGGGGGATAAGACGAAAGGAACGCCATCCAATTGGTTCTGAGGATTAGCTCTGACTGCGACGCTCCCTGCGGGTTGCTGGTCCTGTCGTTGTGGCAGCACTGAGTATGGCAGAGGCGTGTAGAACTGAGATGTGGGGTAGAGTGACTGTGGCATCTGGGGGTAGAGTCCAGGCTGGTTGGGATAGGCCTGTATGATCGTATAGTCCTCATCATTACCCACCTCAACGGCCTCCACTGTAACCGGTTTCTCCTCTTTCTTCTTCCCACCAAAGAACCATGATAAAGCAGTCATCTGAGATTTAAACATAAAACATTGTTAGAATTTCATTTGAAACAAACTTGCATACAAATTTAACTTGCTTATATTGGAATGAATAAAACTGTAAAATATTAATGTATTGGTGGGAATTGCTGTAGTGCTTGAAGTGATAAATAGTAAATTTTCAGTTCAACAGACTGATGTTGGGATTTATGGCAAGTAATAACACAATTTATATAAAAGTCTCCAATATAAGAAACAATATATCAATAATATGAAACAAGCATTTTCCCAAGGTTAAAAATTGTAGTTATCAAGAACCATTATTATACGTCACATAGATAAAGCCCAACATCTACTCCCACACACCTACTCCCACGGTGCATAACAGATTACAATGCTAGATTAGTTGAAATTATATAATCACATTCAGAATAAGTTACTCATATTATTTTTAAGTGTTGTACTTTCTGATGCAACTTTTAATTAAGACTAATTGTAAAAACCAAAAGAGAATTATTGAAATGTTTATTTCAAGAGTAAACAAATTTTGTTTGTTTGCAAATTCATACCAAATAATTGTACAATAATTGAATCACCACATTCAATCCAATTCAAATAATCATTAAACATTATTGAAATTCAGTAAATAATTCCAAAATTTCAAGTGACAATTTAACAGACCTAAATATCTAAGTAAGCCTTAGTTTAACATACTATAATCTAAGATTAACACTTTCAGACCTGGGCATCTATGTTACTCTAAGTAAAAATATCCCTAGATGTGGTACTGAGAGTATTTAATACTAACATTAACAATGTTGCAGTTACAATTAATTTACTTTTTCTTACTGTCTAAAGTATAAGAGGCAATATAAGCAATAATACCTAAATAGCAAAAGCCTGAAATTGTTACAATATTCTTTGTGTCTCTAATTCTTTGGTATAACATGGAACAACTTTATACCATTGTATGAATTTAATTTTCTAGTGTATGGTTATGCAAAACTATTTTGATTTTATTACTGTTATTATAACAGTGAATACCACTGTATACTAACATTTATTTATGTTACTTTTTACACTTATAAAAACATTATAAAATGCATATGCTATAAACATTTAAACGTTTTAAATCCAAAATTTTTGTTCAGATTTGTCATTACATAAGAACAAGATCCTTAATTGATCAATTAAAGGTATATTCAGATCTTGAGTGGATGTACTCCATACATAAATATCCTATACTTGATCCCATTAGTAATCAAATACAAGTGATTGAACATGAGCATGAAACACACTTTTTAATTCAGTTAGATTACATATGTTGGATAACCTATTTAGAGCTCAAGTTCAAAGGTTCATTTTATTTAAAAAATGATCAATATGCTATGGTTATCAATGTAAAGAGCTTAGGAAATTTTTTTATGAACTTGAGATAACTCTTCGTTATCAATACAAATTTTGACTTCGGCACTGTTTTTATTTTGTTTCGTACATGTACTTAGTTTTTTCAATGTTCAAAACCAAATTTTTATTATTATGAATTCTTGAAAATTTAATATAATAAAAGTTCATTTTAAACTCTATGCCAGTCATTGTAGGCTTAGATGAGATTTTAATCATTAGCATGTATCAAATTTGGTTTTTTTACTTGGTTATCTTGACATTTAGGCATGTCCTTTAAGTTGCAAAAATAATAGTAGACCTATAATGGAACATTTGGGTACCCAAATTTAAGGATTTGATTGTTGTTTGTTTTAGTTATTTCTATAAATTTTTCTTTATTCATCAAGTACGAACTCTAACCCTTTTAAGTCACAAATTTTTATACTTGTGGTATTTTAACATTTTTACATTGAGAACTATTGTCCAAAGATAAGTCCATGAAGATTCCATCTCTGTATCAGATTTTGTTAAACTATTCATTTAGATGGATGAGATTATGTTTACTTCTTTCAGTTCTTCTGAAATCCATGTTTTTTTTGGGGTTTTCTAGATTTTTGGGAAAGAAAAATCAAAATAATATTGAAATATATTATAAAAAGTGTTGTATTAATTTTTTTAATGAACTAAAATGGGTTACCCAATTTTCTTTTTCCAGTAATAATTAAAATAATGTTATGCTGTCTAGGGAAAAATTTCATCCTCACAATTTTAGTTTTAGATTATTTTTATTGTTACGAAGATTCACTAGATCCATAACTTGTTTATCGTTATCAGATAATGCTGTTACCACACTCTCAATGATTAACTGATCCCCACAGACATTTGTTATGATTTCATCAATACATGTCGTAGAAGTGGTTGTAACTCTAGTTGGAAAGACAATTAGATAAGTTACATAATTCAATTTTTTAAAAGAATATGTTTTAATCCAGATAAATATTTAAGAGTGTCACTATTAAAATGAAATATGAAAAAGATATATTTTTCTTTAGATATTAAAAATAAGATTAAACCATCAACACAATTAAAACATTGACTGTGGTAGTCGCCTTTTGGTACAGAGTCAGATTGGGAATAGTCAATCTCAGTGTACACTAGCAATGAAGGAATTAAAAAAACACAACATTTTCAACTTTTAGGGTTTTTGTAAATGCTTACTAGTAAAAATGTAAGTTTATCAATTTGTAATTTAGCATTATAATGTAGATTTAAAGGTATTATAAGTGATTTATTTTCCAAGCGAGTAAAATCAGTTCAATGAAATTCAACTGGCATAATTGAATAAATTTAGTTATATAAAACAGAATATTACAGCAGTTGAAAACTACAGCTGAGTCTTACACACCTAATGTAACAGAATCCACTCTGATCTACCACATATGACGCAACAACGAGGGGCAATTAAGAATTATGAAACGGATATTCTTCACTGTGCTATTCTATTACAAAATGTAGAATTTTAGAGAAAAATTACAGTAACTATCTTTAATTTTAAACATATTCTATTTTTGATTTTACACAGTTTCATAGAATAAACCGGACATAAAAATTATGTTAAGAATAATTATTTGTTTATAAAATTCAAAAACATAGTTAAAAAACTTCTAACTTTACATCATAGTAATGTACACCACCCTCCCTGCTAACAAAAGTTCAAAATTCTTTTTCAGAATGTCCACAATAAAGAGCAGAAAAACAAATACAAATAACATATTTTATATGCTTTTATAAATAACATATTTTATATACTTTTTTACACAACAATTTTCAATTTAGAGGCAAAAATAAAAATGTCACTTAGAAACATTAATACGCAAGCATAAATTTTATTCATGTTTTCTATGACGTTGCTTCCAAATTACATGTTTTACAATTAGGTTCTAAAATATACAAAATGCGTATGAATTATGTATTACAACATGAAAGTAAACCACTGAAGTTCATGTTTCAAAAACCATTCTTAAAGACAAAATCCAGGCCTCAACTTCAAATGAAAATAAGAACACTTGCATAAACGAATTTATCTACACTCATTGAACACATTGTAGTAAAAACAAAACATTTACTTGCAAAATAACAAAATATTTACTACACAAATCACCAAAATAACATAATATTTATTACACAAGTCACCAACTGCAATAACCAAACCAAATGGCAGAACACTGGTCCAAAGAAAACAAACTTCACAAAAGATGCAATGACTGCAAACCTTAGGTGTATCACTAAGATGCAAGGAAAGAATGAAAAACACTAGATTAAAACATATGAATTTTAACCGTATTAGTCAGAATACTGGAAAATAGATAAAAAATATGCTATAACAAATTTGTAGTATCAATGTCAGTGACTCCAGCACTTTTCACATTAGTACGGATCATCGTTCACAGTGATCCTCAGTATGAAAAGAGTTAAAACACAATACAATTAAAATGATTATTTCTATCGAAATAACTTCTGCTTAGTATTGTAAATGTTGGATATTTTTATTGAAAAGTTATAAAATTGTTAATGTTATCAATTATTTGGGGGGATACAAAAAGAGCATACTGCAACTTACATTACAATGTCCTATAAACAAGCAACTGAGGGAGTAAGGTTGTAGTTGAGTATACTAAATGTGAGTTTTACTGCAACCCTTCTTACACCTGACCAGATGGAAGCTATACAGAATGTAATCCTGGAAGAGATCATGGAAGAAGGAGGAGAGAGCCAAACTCTTTAAGATTTCACAGTAGACAATAGGTCTTGAATATCACATGTGACAATCAAGAAACAGCAGAATAGCTAAGATGTAAACATGAGACTATCGTCATGTGAGGTGATGAGTTTGACGATTGTGCAAGAGAGATTTTCTCGCTCAAGAATTGCGAATTCCTACCTTCCAAAAAGTACAAACGACTCAAATGAGAAGATTTGGATGTATCTCATGGCACAGAATTAGTACTTTTTGTTGGGGTAATGGATTGTCCTTTGCAGCAGTGTCGAGTATAAGTCTGTAATTTTTACGTTTGAAAGAGACTCTGCCACTGCAAGCACATTTGAGAAAGAGGGTCCCTGAATCATATAAGTTTAGAAGAAATACAGTGAAAGGCTCAAGAAGAAATCCCACAGGTTATCGCAGGATTCCGAAAAGCAGGAGGAGGAGAAACAGAAGCCTGGGTTATCTTAAAAATAAGATAGTGCTGAGAGGATGGAAGTGAAGGAACCAGAAGTCAAATCAGAAGTCCCTGACAAACCTGAAACAGGGAGATCTACTTCAAAAGTGACTTTAGTAGTGGATGAAGAAAAACCAACCTGTTCTCTTTCCCTGAAGAAAGTGCCTACATTAAAGGGACCATCAGTTTATGCTAAAGGAAAAAATCATGAAACAATTCCCGAGCAAACAAAGAATAGCGACATGAGTAGATCACCTGGGCGAGGTAAAGAAATGGCGCCCAAATAACATGTCTAATACAGATACACTTCCACCTTGCAAAGGATACAACTGTTATCTTGAGAAGGAGGTTTATCTCAGCAGACCTGGATAAAACTCTAATCCAGGAATCTTAGGTCAACAAAGAAATTATTAGGGGCCTCATGACCCAGGTTGGTAACCAAATTATAATCGTACTGCTGAAAATCCAAAAGCTTGTGTTTTGCTCTGAAAACTAATGAATTATTTTCTTATTACAAAATTAATAATAAGAGTTGGTGGATGTGGCAGCAGAAGTGCCATCCAACAAAGGAGAAGAGAGGTGATTATTGCCTCATCGTACTTTCCGAACACATCCAGAACCTGCCCACCAACTGAAGTGGAAATAGTGTGGAGGAAGAGGAATGACACACGATTTATTGGTTGTAATAACAATACTCATCATACCTACTGTGGCAGCTGCAACATAAACAAGAGAAGTGAGAAGTTGCTTGAGTTTGTCCCCAAGTTCAATCTCGAATTAGTAAATAAAGAGTAAGAACCCATTTTTATTACAAAGATTAGGCAAGAGTTGTTAGGTATCACCTTAATTAAAAACCGAAATGGTATAGATCTAGTCAGGTGGTATGTCTCTCAGGCTTACTATAGGTTCATTGTAAAGTTCGACTTGGAGATAGATCCCCATCAGGAAAATGAATGAAACTTGAAAGGTCAGTTCAAGTGGTATAAATTGCCATAATAAAGACCTAACCTATTAGCAAAATTGTCCTTTCAGAAGCAATAGGCTTAAAAAACGTGCCTTGGTGGACAAAGAGATTAGAAACACAAAAATATAAAGTGAGGATACTTTTCAGATGGGCAATTGTTACAGGTTAGTGAAATCTTTACTAAAGTTCCCTAAATGTATATAAGAAAGAATTAAGAAAAAATTCTTAATTCCCACCTTGATTGAGGCTCTCACCTTGGGATGAGTATTTTTTACCTCTAATGGAGGGAAGGTCCAGTCTGAAGATCACCTGGTCCAGGCAGCAATCAAGAAAAAAGTTTTCAGCAGAAAGTGCTTTTACTTCTTTAAAACCATTTAAATGACCAGGACTTGATGGAATCTTTCTGTCACTACTACAAGAAGGGTTAGATATTCTTTTAAATACTATAATAATTCTCTCCAGGAGCAGCTATGTTTTTGGCTAAATCCCAGAGAATTGAAGGACAACATGAGTGGTGTTTGTGTTGAAAAATGTAGACTCATCTCAACTTAAGGCATTCAGACCAATCATCCTAATCTCCTTTCATGGGGAAAACCATTAAAACGATTTAAAATACACACATAAGGATGAAACATTAGTCGGCTCACTTAGTCTATTTAAACATGCATATATCGAAGGTAAGTCAACTACTATAGCTCACCAGCTAAGCATCCCGGAAAAAAGAGCAAGGAGCAATCATAGGCTATGTGCTCCATTTTTTACACTCCACAATCATATAACGATAAAAAAATCACTCATTATTTGGATTTTGATGTATTGCATTTGCCTACTTCAGTTCAAAAAGACCCACTTCTTCCAAGTAAGGTCCGTAACACCCAATCTAGGTTGTTGGATCGGAAATTTGTTCAGTTATTCGAACAAATCCAGGAAAGAGCCAAGTCAGGGTCTATTCAGGGTCTGGTCTATTCTTGGTCCACTCTTCTTCCTTATCTATTGCCATGATCTCACAGAATTCATAGTAGGGGAGCCTGGGATGCTAAATTTGCAGTTACTAAACCGATACTAAACCTATTGGATTGTAAAGATTAGGTCCTAAAACAAAAAATGTTTATGTTAAGTTAGCCATTTTAGTGGGGAGGTGAGCGTGTTCAAATTTTCAAAAATGTAAGAAAAAACAGTCACATGGAACTACTTGAGTGTGTCTGACATTCACAATGTATATGCACTGTGTCTTTCTGATAACCGAGAGATATTAATCTGACGAGTAGTGAGCGGAATGCTGTCGTAAAAAGAGGTAGGAAAAAAGTTATTCAAGCATGTCAGATATTCAGAGGGAATGTTAAGTGAACTCAAAAGTGTCTTATTGAAATGTCTGACAATTTGGATGCAACCAAAAGTCATGACAGATTTTTGAAGATGTAAAAAATGCGACCTTGAAATATTCAAGCACGTCATACTTTTATACAGACAGTCCAACTTGATGTACTAGTCGTCCTAAATGATAATCTAACAATTAGAAAGTTTTTTTATTACTGGATGTACTTTGTTTGAAGTTTATTTTTGATGATGGAAGGATTGTGAAGGAAACAGGATTTCTCAGGAAATTTGCCATTGTTCAGTGAAACAAAAAATCAGTAACACTACGTTTCGAGATCTGCAATCTGATCTCTTCTTCAGGTAAATAACTAAGGCTAAAATTAAAAAAAAACCATACCAAAGCCTAAGTCAGGAATCACAACCACCATGTTGTGTCAATTTCACTAAATCTAAATCATGCACTTAAAAAACTAAACTCAACACTAATTATTAAAACTGAACTACAGAATACAGGTCACAATACGTCTGCATTCGTCAATCAACTACCTATGACTGACCAAAGGCCAATAGCATATGGCGATCATGACAGCAGAAACAAGATGGCGGCAATGAAAAGGAAAGGAGACAGGAATCAGTCCTTTTTTTATTATTGGTTCATGCTAGATGAACTTCTTAAAACCATACTGTTGCATTGGTTTATTACAAATATCATATCTGTTTGATGCTTTTGGTTTTCTTTTTAGTTCATTTTTTTGTATTGGCAACCAAAGCGACCTAATCTCGACTGATGGTTGACTGATTGTCTGCCAATTTTATATATGTTGCCTCTATTAATTTCCTTTAAAAAAATATGTGATTCCCGATGTATTACGTTGACTTCATCCCAATTCATATGATGGTCTTTGAACCAACAATAGTGTGCAATTTTTTATTTTTCTGTGAGACCTATCTTGTGTTTTCTTTGTGTTATTTTATCGTTACATTTAATGACCTTTTTGTCTCACCTATGTATTTCCTATTGCAACTACATTTTAGACTGTAAACACAGTTTATGGAATCCTGTGTGCTATTTTTTTGTTTTGTTTTTACGAGACTTTGTCTAATAGTAGGCCTATTGTGTGTTTTAAACACAGTAAAACTCTTCCTCAAATTGTTGATTATCTAACTCTCTGTAAAGTGTACTTTGCTTATTTCAATTCCTTAATATTCTATGGTTTGATTTTTTTGGGGCACCTCCAGCGAGTTCTCTAGTGTTCCTTATGCAAAAAAAGGTCATAAGAGTTCTGACTGGTGCTGGCTTCAGACGCCCTTGCAGAGAAATCTTTAAAAATCCCAAAATTTTACCCCTTCCCTCCCTGTTTATATATCAATGTGTAGTTTTTGTCAGAAGTTGTATAGAGAAATTTTTAAGTGGGAATCATGTACATTTTCATGTTACTCTAAATTCTTCTTTGATACAGTATCCATTACATAAAACCACCTTCTATGAAAAATCTCCACCTGAATCACCCTGTTTAACCATTTTCCAGATTACATAAAAAAGGAGACATCTTTCCAAAGTTCAAGAAAGAGACTGGCTTTTCTATCCAGTTACTGCTTTTAAAATGTTCAAGAATTTTTTTCTTTTACCTCAAGAGCATATGTCTAAATCTATCCTTTACTCAGTGTTGAAATTTTTAAACTAGTTTATAATCATAGTATTTGTTTTATACATAATTTTTTATTCTTTGTCTTTTTGTATTGTATTTTAATTTGTTGTCATGTAAAACTTTAACACCTAGCCAGTATATTTTATTATTTAGTCCAGTCTCTTTGCTATAAACTTAATTGATATTTAAATTTTAGCATATATTTATTGAAAATGCTCCTGTTCTGTATGAATGTAATTGTGAATGCAATTTTAATGTGCAATAAAGATGACTTATGAGTCAAGAGGTCACTGCAGAATGAAAGAAGCCAAATTTAACTTTATAGCCGAATTCTGGAAAATTTTTATCTAAATCAGTTAGCTACCCTCCCTGTTGGTATAATGGTGATAGCCTCGTCTAGATCCTCCATCGTAAATGTTCTTGAAACATCTAGGGTGCTTGTAGACTTCTCTTTATTATTTAACTTATACTTTATAACCTTTCATTTAATTTATTTTCGAAGGCAATACCACTTTTTACAGAATTTAACAAATTTAGAATACATTTATCTTATCGGACCAATCAACTATATTTAGTGGAAAAATATTTTCTTGTTCTACCACTGCACGACGCTTCACGTGATCTAGTTGGGACCGTGAGTCAGCCTCATATTGGAAACTGCTGACGTCAGCTGTCGTGCCATGCTTGAATATAACAATAATACCGAAATTGGAGGAATTGACCAAAATAAACTTTGTTTATTAATTTAGACCTTCTGAGAATACAAGTTCATATCGGGTTAACAAGACTGCCTCCAGCCATCAACGCCGACTTGAAAACGATACTGGGCAAAGCAAATATTAGAAATTCACCTAAACATAACTTCTTACTATCTCGTAAGAAAAATAGTTCCCCTTTTATTCTAACTTACAGCTTTATCATTTGTCATTTCACCCACTTAAATCTTATAATTTTTTGTTCAGGTGGATTATAGCAATAGGTTAATAATATGAGTTTTGTAACAGCTGTGGATAAAAGCAAATCTGAATATAATGTAAACAATTTTAACTATAACTTTCTACAAACATATTAAATAATGTAAAAAACAAACATTAATTTGATAAATGGATCTTCCTAATTGTGTATGTATACACAATAACATGGTAACATCCGATCACATCAAAATATTCGTTTCTTAATTTAAAAACATCATACAATCACATGTTCTCATTCTGAAAAAAACAAGATGATCAATCATTAAAAATTAATAAATTAATTTGATTTTAACTGCTCTCACATTATTCACACTCAAACACACAATTTTACATACTAAATGATTGTATAAGAGTTAACACACGGTAGTTGAGAAATGGACGTCAAGGTTGTCCGCAAGGCAGTAAAGGCACTATTGCAAGTGATGGCTGTTGGTACTGTACTGACCAAAGAAAACTTAAATAAATTATCGGGCACAGTTAACTCTGACAAATATAAACAAGTACCAAATGACATTTTTATTTCGAATATTAAAAAGTATAAGTTGTGATTTTCATCCCCTAAAACCATACAGTTTTATTCCGGAGGCCTCTATGTTAATCAGAATAATACATTAGTAATGTTGGAATGTGTCATTAACCAAAACTAGTGAACACGAATTGTACCTTCCTTGCACTTTGAAGTTCTGTGCACTTTAACCCCCAACTGCCAAACCTGCCCTAAGTATACTGGTCAAGACGATGGTTTTGTAAACAACTCAACTTATCTCGAAATGTAACAGTAACCTTTACTAGAAAGTAACTCTGGAGAATAGCCTACTACAATAGACCCTAATGTAGCCGAGAATCTAGGAGTTATTCTAAGGGTCATTCCATGTCAATTCAACCAGGTCATTTCACCAAACACCTCAGATTTTTATGAAACTTGGTACATTTGTTCTATATATAGAGATTAAATAACACCACCAAATTTTAAATTTTTTTATCTCACATACTTTTTAGTTATGGCACTTTAAAGTTTGGTCGTTTCTCAGTTTTCCGAGCATTGGATAGTGCCCAGTAAAACGTGTATTAGGATAGAAAAAAAAAATTCTCATTCACTTATTTGGCACCCAATCTTGGTGAAATTTTTAAGGTAGGTTTATATAAGTATAAGGAAGTTAAAAAAATATATAACATAACCCTAAGCTAAGCATAAATATTATAAAAAAAATATTTTTTGAACTTTTTACAATTTAAAAAACGGGAACATGGCTCAGCGTAAAATTAAATATCTCAAAAAGGGAATGAGATAATCAAGAATTTTTTCCCCCCCTAAATTATCTATATGAAATGGGCTTTAATTTAATAAAATAAAAGTTTTGTGTATTTTCTTCCTATTCTATTTATTGATACCATTGAAAGTGACATTTTTAATATTACTTACGAGCAATGTGAAGTTCGCCTGGTTTCAATAAATGGGTTATAGCTTGTTAAACAAAGGATAAATTACATTTTTATGTTTGGGAAATTCATAATTCACCCTTTCACTGTACTTATTTTAAGGCTTTGAAAGTTAATGAACCATTAGCTTTTCAATTAATTTTATGGCACTCTGGTGAGAATTGATTTATGTTCTTCCAGTCGAGGTGTGTGGGTGGCTCAACCACTGCAAGGATGTGTGGAATCGGCACATCACATATATCATCTCGTTTTTGGCCAGTAAAATGAGGGGGATGGTCCTGCTGGATGAAGAAATTTTTACTGTAGCGTCTCCATCTTCCTTGGCAACATTTGTTATTATCCCAAAGAACCAAAGATTGTCGTATTTACAAGCAATGTAGCGAGAGGGGTACAAATCTTCTTCACTTACATTTAAGGCCAACCCTCTCCTTAAATTGTACGTTAGGCTAGGATGTTCATCAGTACTAATTCGCCTTGCTTCTAATGTTCCTGAAGAGTCCAAGGGTCTAAAGTTTGTGAAAACTTCTGGTAACCTGGAAGAGTATTAAGGTTTTCAAAACGTGTTTCAAGCTGTCGGCGAACATCCATCTGCTGATTTTTTTGAAATGAAATGGAAATTTATTTTTGGATATGTTTGATTTACAAAACTCGTAAAAGGTAAGCTGCTGTTAGTATTTGATCTTGAAGAGGCCTTTGAAGACTTGCTTTTCTCGCCAACCTTTTAACAGTTCCCCCAATACCGTCACATTCAGTTTTGCCGTGGTGGCTTGTAGCAAAGAAAGACCATTGGCCTTTAATTTTGAAGTCTTTTTCATGAAGTGAAAGGTTCATGAAGTTGTATTTGTTCTTGTACTGTCCGGCGCAAACCGTCACTGTAATAGTGAACATCCGTGACATTGGGATTAATTTTCCTTGACATACTCTAACAGGGTTTCTTGTATTTTATAAACCATACAAACATCATGATTTAAGTCATCGGAGATTACACAATGTGATGAGACTATTTTTTCCTCGTTCAAACACACATGTTAATAATTACTGGATGAACAGTACAGGAGTCTGAGGTCCAATGATAACCCTGCACCTCATCTTGAATCACAAATGAGAAAATTCTCACTAAAGTCCATTGATATAATGGCTTCGTTTGGCGCACAGTTATCCTTTAAGCTTTTTAAAATAGCTGGACTGGCTTTTTGCAATATAAGAATGAGGGATCAGTTTTTTCTATTTTTTGTTGCCAACTCGTCAACAAATTCATCAATAGTATGAAGTTTGTGTTATCATCTGTGTCCTGTCTGTAGCTACCCACTGTTTGAATTCTATTCTATCATCTTCTTCATAGTTTTCAAACTTTGCTTGTAAGAATGTTGTCAGATTGTCTTTTGAGGGACATGTTTCACATCGCCTTAAACATGCAGTTTTGAGTTGGATTTTCACATAAAAGAAGATATTTTGTAGATCTTTGTGACTCTCTCTCCAGTTGTGCTGCATGTATTAAGAGCAACACATTTTGATGAATAGTACACACACAAACAGGAGTGTGTTCCACTAGCACCAGCCAGAACACACCATTTGGGACGCAAGAGTACAAAACTTGGAGAACCCTATTTTATGTCAGGATGTTCCCTTTTGAAGTTTGCAAATATTTCATTGAGGTTACTTAAAATTAATCTTTTCTTCTCATATTTTTATCTTTCCCAGGCTTACTACATCTTTCATACCTGGCAAAACTCTTGATTGCTCGTGCGCTTTGATAAAAATTTGTGACCAACTCCACAACTTCAGGACTGAGTTTCTTTCCTCTTCTTGGTTCAGGTTCAGCCAAAAGTCCTTTTTCTTTGTACAATTTTTTGTGCCTGTCTAGCAGAATAATCAGACACTTCAAAGGCATCTTTGATTTTTGTTCTCAGACCAATTTCAGTGATGCTGGAATCGTTAATAGTTGTATTTTCTTTTTTGATGAAAGTTTATTTACTTCACTTTTTATATTCTCAACAAGCAGGTCCATTTCATCTGCTTTTTGTTCAGCTGTTTTTTGCAAATTTAGGTATTTTTGGTGGCAACTGAACATCTAAAACGGTTTCAATTTTCTTTTTTTTACATTTTGATGCAGTTTTTCTAATTTATTTTGTGCATAACCAATTTTGGAGTTTTCATTCAACGCATGGTAATTTAAGAGGTGAACAACCAATATCCGTTAAAGAGGAATTTAGAGAATCAATAGCCTCTTCTTTTTGTAACTGAGTTTCAGTTTCAGTCGGCAGTGTAAAAGATCATCATCATGTGATTCTTCTTCACAGTCATTTGGAGTAGGAGAGAATATATTTTTAGAGCAATTGGTGCACAACTTTTCCCCTGGTTTTACCTTTAAAACCTTTTGTGATACAGGCCTGACTTTGCTGAATACTTACAACTCTTAAGCCATTTTTAATGGGTTTCTTATGTTTTTTAAAAGGATCACAACAGACTTTTTGGAGGAATTCGTACTTGGTCAAAAAATAAACTCTTATGATGCAAAACAAATGTTAATTATTTCCTTATCATCTAATTCACTTCTTATTTTAATCAAGTTGATGATTTTCTTCAGACAAATCACTAACATTTTCTAGCCCTTTTTTTGTAACATAAGTTAATTTGTGGCATTCTGTCAGTTTTAATAGCCCTATACTACACTTATTGTCCATTTCTAATTGATTTAAAAGCAGGTTAAATTCTCTTCTTTACAAATGCATCATAAAACAACGAAAATTTCAAAAATTAAGTTCAAAAATTTGATCTATACAAGTATATGGAATATCATTAATCTTTGTATTAATATTAGGTTTTTTAAAGATTGGCACCTTTGTTAAAACTCAATTCAACACTCAGACACACACACTAACACAATATCATAAATCCAAAAGAAAGGTAAACACCACTTTATAACCACCACAGCTTATAACACTGTTACCTCTTGGGACACTAGTAACAGACTGGCTCATAACTGTCAGATACACTGCCTAGAAAAGCAGCCTGTCATGACATGAAAAACCTCGTGTTGCAACTTGCCCAGATTAGAGGTAGAATATCTGCCTGTTTATTTCTGTAAGTCTAATCTATTTAAAACATGAATGTTTGACATTGAACTTAGGTACAGTACTGTGTTAAACTAAGCTTCTATATAAATATTATAATAATTATAATGTTTATATAGAACATTATAATTATTAAAATGTTAAATTAAAATTATTAAAAATTTTATTTTAATTTTCATTAACAATCTGTAGCCATTGAGACACTTGGTACAACCTCGCTTTGATTGTAATTAATATATTGTAACTAGCAATGGCCTTAGTTAATAGAAGGAAGAAAATACACAAAACTTTTATTTTATTAAATTAAAGCCCACTTCATATAGATAATTTAGGGGGGAAAAATTCTTGATTATCTCATTCCCTTTTTGAGATATTTAATTTTACGCTGAGCCATGTTCCCGTTTTTTAAATTGTAAAAAGTTCAAAAAATATTTTTTTTATAATATTTTGTATGCTTAGCTTAGGGTTATGTTATATATTTTTTTTAACTTCCTTTATACTTATATAAACCTTACCTTGAAAATTTCACCAAGATTGGGTGCCAAATAAGTGAATGAGAATTTTTTTTTCTATCCTAATACACGTTTTACTGGGCACTATCCAATGCTCGGAAACTGAGAAACGACCAAACTTTAAAGTGCCATAACTAAAAAAGTATGTGAGATAAAAAAATTTAAAATTTGGTGGTGTTATTATCTCTATATATAGAACAAATGTACCAAGTTTCATAAAAAATCTGAGTTGTTTTGGTGAAAAAATTATTTTTTTTCTGGTTGAATTGATGTGGAATGACCCCTAAACAAACTAACATGGAATCATTAGAGAAAAATATCTGAAGTAATCAATACAAAGGGAGCATCATATCCAGAGCTACTACAGTGTTTGTAAAGGACTCATATATAAATAGGGATTAAAACCAAAGCTGTGAGCATTTGGAACAAACGGTTATATAAGCAGCACTTGTGTGGTGGTTAAAAGCAGAAGAAATCACACTGCAAATAAGATTCAAAGACTGATATGTTTATCACTGGAGCAATGAGTCCTTCCCAATTGTGGCACTGGACAGTCCTGCTATGGGACAAGATGTGGAAAGGACATTCTGTATTAAGCATAATGTTTCGAGTAGAAATGTGGTAAACCATATGCCTACTTTATCAAGACATAATGGCAATAAAGAAATCTCCTAACGTCAAAACAATACCTTATGTGTCTGAGTGACTGCTATAAAAAGTAATAGTTCAAAGTATTCTAGTAGAAAGTAACGTAGAGATAATTGAACATAGCCTATGTTATAGATATTGGTTAGTTAGGTTTTCAAATTTATGGTTAGGAAAGTTTTAAAAATTTCGAATCAAAAATTAAATATTTATAGATTATGGGATTGTAATGCACTAAACATTTCTTGGGATGTTTCCCTGGGGTTCTTTCTAGCTTTTATTGTATTTATTTTCATGCATTTTAATCATCACCAAATAATGTGAAGTGGTGCAATATATGCCATCTTACTACTAGGCTGTAGTTATGTAAATATAAATGTGTATTACTAACCCCAAAGTTATTATATGACAAATAAAATAATGATCAAAACAAAATAAACTTACTTTTATGTGTAAATCCTTGTTTACTCTTGGACAATTATTTCCCTAAGTACTCAGTTTCCTTACATTCGCTGTAATTAATCTTTCCTTAATTTTATTATTACTTAAAAGCGACGTATATTTCCATCTAATTATAGAACTATTTTGTATTCCATCTAATGGAAAATCTACCTTAATTATTGTTGAATTTCAGAAATCAGAACGCAGTGACAGTGTGACTAACAACACGAAAACAAGATAAACTGAACAGAAAACAGAACAAAAAATAGCCTGTCTGGCTGAACCACAGTATTTTGGAACCGTTCCACTGACCATCTGTTAAGGGTCAACAAATAATATAAAAAAACTGCAGAGAGTATCTTGAAATATAATTTCCTGTCATATAAGTTATATATCATATTATTAAAACATCAAAATATTCTGTCACGTTCTGAAGGCAAATATTGTATTGTCTTGATCTATCCAGACTGATACATAATCAAAGGTATTGTGTTGAATTCTTGGCACAGTTGAAAGAAATGTAGAGTTCATCTCATAGAGCCACCTTACAAAATCAAATTTAAGATGCATTAATTTTTTTAAAGGTTGATTTTTACAACATTGATCATATAACTCCTGTTTAATAGTTGAAATCTTAATAGATTATTTTCAACATTTATTACAGAAACTATGAAAATATTGTAGAAAAATATGTAAATATTTATAGAAAATTAATTATGCTACTTGTATGTTTTTCTGGAAATGTTAACTAGATTTCAGGGACGGATTTCATTTTCTTGGATACTTAGGGACAAAACATTTGCTGCCATCATAACAATGATGTTGTAAGTAGTTTTAACTAGTTCTACCAAAGTATTCGGTCTGTTCGGACATTAAGAATGAGTTCGCAATTCTTACATTATAATTATCTTTTTTTTAACTTTGAAGTACTTATAAAGAAAATACATATTTTAAAAAAAATATGAAATATATGATTGTGCACTTATGATAATATTAATAACAAATCCTTTATTTGCTGCTCCTTTGGATAGGGCATAATTGCAAGAATTTACTTGCTTTATTAACCTTATTAATAGTCAATCAAGAACTGTATTTGTAATTAACTGTACAATTAATTATACTCGTATGTATGCTTGAGTAAGTTTTAATTTCATCCACAACCATTAATTTTAGGTTTCATACAAATAATAATGGGCTGTAATCAGCCCGAAATATATCTCTCCATAAAGAAAATCAAAGGGCATTAACATGCCAATTCTGTATCTAAGTATTTTACTTCATTTTTATTTTTAATTATTACCCCTTTTGACAATCAGTTTTCAACAGTTTTATTACAAGATGGCATGCTTAATGGTGATTATAAATAATGAATATGAAATAAATGCCTAGTGGTAGTCTCACTATCCTTATTAAACTCATCTGCAGCCGTTTCAAAATATTGATATGGGTAAGAAAACCAGAGAACAGAAGCATACTCAAAGACTGGTATGATAAGAGTTTTAAAGAGAGTGATTTAGTAACCCAAAAGTAATTTGGCATTGCTACATATGTGGCTACATCGGGCTGAGATCCAAAGGCGTTATCACTTCGTTCGGGATTTGGTAATGATTTTCAGTGCAGTATCAGTTGAGCTCTAGTCGAAGGCAACTGGATGAGTATATGTAATGACATGTAATGAATATGTAATGACAGCATGCCTAGAAGCGTGATGTCTAAAGTGCTCAGACAATATCATCAATTCCATGGGGTGTTTGCCGATGGCGAGAATCATCCAGGTAGGCCACTTGAAGGTAAACCGTTATATTATCTGCACATAGCAGACATATTACTGTGGATGATATTCAGGAATAGATTTTACAGGAATAGAGCCCGATCTTGGGGGATACACGATAAGATTTGATACCACCTTTAAAGTGAGCTCTAGAAAACCTGGCCACCAGGAATCGATTGGTTACATCTCTAGCTTCTTAGCCAATGCCGTAATGGGCCGGAAATTTCATACCCATTAAGTTCATATAATGAGATCTCATGGTTTATTCTGCGACCTTTAAAGAGGTATAACAGGATTCAGTCCACTTGATGATGTTGGATGAAGTTATGTAGTAGAATAATATTTGTGGAAGTACACTTTCCACGCCGAAATACGTGATGCATTCTAACAATTAAGTGTCCCGGATCAAACTTTAAACCGTCTAAGACCATCCTCAATATTTAAGCTATAACACATTGTTTCACTATGGAATGTAATATTAATAAATTTGTGGCTGGGGTACTTGAACAAATGCATTTTAAAACATCGTGTAGCTTAGCGTTTTACTCTCTTAACAAAGTAATTTGTTATATATATTATTAAAAACTTAAGGCTGGTCCTACAATTTTATAGAAACCAGAAAATGAATGTCATACACACCGTTTTATATTAAAACACTAAGTTGCAGTTGTTCCAAATTGTAGGCATGCAGTACCTGACATCTATTTCATGCTTCTCTTAATTATTTCCAAGCTGGCAGTTGCCCGCAGCTTCGCACTCAATTTCGTAGGGTTTAAACCCATATGAGTACTTCTGCTTCTATATCTCCAACGCCAATATTGAGTTTGCCTTTTTCCACAATCAAGAAAGTATGTTAAAAGTGTAAATTTATGCTAATTTTAATTTACTCCGGTCTTCGTATTTTTGTTCCAAAGCTGATTTTGTCTCTCCCGATCAAGAAAAAATATATATACATTCACAGCTCTGAGAAGCTTACTTTTGTCAAAAGGCAACTTAGATAGGTTTCATAACATTCCTTAAATGTATAGTAAAAGTCAGACTACATTGCATCTCATATCTGCTCTACTAGCAGTTACTCGTTCCTCTGTAATTTATAGTAGGTGTTGTACGTTTATGACCACTGCTGAGTGCTGGTTCGAGTGAAATATATTGCCGACGCTAATGTTGAGTTTGCCTTATTGCCACGACCAAGAAATTATGTCAAAAAGTTTATAATTATGGCCGTTAAAAAAGTATTAAATATTGGTTTTATGTGTTAAAATTTAATAAGTTAACTGTAGCCAATATAAGCTCCATCTTCAACAATTCTGCTCTAGTATTGAGCAGTAATACAAACAACAAATCAAGGAGCAGCTGATTGGGGTAATACAATCAACAGAGAATATTAAAGTGCTTCTTGTAGTTTATGGGTTAATATTATATCAGTTTATTTGTATATATTTGAACTCTATAGAATTGTTATTCAGTATTTTGAATGTTTCCGTATAAAAATTGATCTACATTACCGAGCGAATTAATAATTTTTGTGAAATTATGTTGACCGATTGCACCGTTTTGGAACACCTATTGAGTGGAAAAATACTCTTTGTTTTGTTGGTTTTGGAGAATTAAAAGCTCAGACAGAAACGGAAGCCAAAACTCAATATTATAAAATTTTGTCCTCAAGGCTTAAATTTAATGCCGTTTTGTTGTACGTATCGTCAAACAGCCTTTACAGTGATAGTTGGATAAAAGATTGTATTTTCTTTGTATTGAAATAATAGATCAAGTTGTTAGTACTGAATCTGTTATAATGGCTGATCCTGTAAGTAAATACAAATTTAAATATTCATTATTCATAGTCTAATCTAAACACCAAATGAAATACTTTATAGGCTAACAGGTTACAATTAAAAATCAATAACATCCTCATGTATGTTATATGTTGTATGTTAGGCATACCGGTATTTATTTACAATACCGTGACCATGAAAAATGGACTTTTTTTCATGGGTTGGGCATTTATAGCCAAGTATTATTATCACAGGTGCATATAAACTGGGGGGAAAGTATATCATTGTATTATATTGATGCCTTTCGGCCATTATTGCATTAAAGATGGAAAATAACCGACAAAATTTTGTCGAACAACACTTGGAGGGTTAAGGATCAGGGGCATCACGTGATCTGGGATTCGACTTTTGCAAGCTCGAGTTAATTTTTTTTCTAAAAGAGCAAGCAGTGCGCAGCACTGCGCAGCGGGCAGGCATCGTTGACAGGATTAACGTCATCATTTCAGTAAAATTGCCAGAGTTACTGTCAAAAACAGAGTTTTCAGAGGATTTCAAAAAATCGTAACTCCTTTGATTTTCGTTGCCGACGAATTTTTTCTTCACTATTGTTTTCAGGAAAAATTGTAGTTTTCAGGAAAAAAAAATTAACATACCTTTCCATGGTCACGATTTTGTAAATTGATACCGGCATACCTAATGCTGGTTTCTATAATCCCATATTTTGAAATTTAGTTTTGTAATAAGCCTAAGCTATTATTCCTTTCATATGAAGACCCTTTCTTAATCTCTAATGTTATGGTAAGTTACATGTTTTCAAGGAAAAAATATGCCCTAATGGTATTTTAAGTTTACTTGAGAACTCAGTTTTTAAAAAAGGACACTATTTTCTTTGAGTGAAACTCAAAACCAATAGAGCTTAGTCCTAAAGAGGCTAAACAGTGTAAGAGTGTCACATTCAAAAGGTTTATTATGGTGGTGCTGCGATTGGTAATTATCATATTAACGGCCGGAGCGGAAAAATACGAGTTTTGCGTTATTAACTTATTGGAATCGTCCTATAGAACAAAAAAAGTATAAGGTTTGATGGGGTGGAAATGAGAAATAACGAAGTTCTAGAACATAAAAAATTAAATAACTATTCAGTAATATCTCCATGTTCTACATCCACGTCTAGCGTCACGTGACCTTTTGTGACCAATGACCATGATTCAACCTCGTGATGACGTCATCGGTTGCGCCGCCATCTTTGCAAACGTAAATGAAAAATAATACTGAAATGAGCAGAATTTTGATCAAAATGAACAATGTTTTTCTTAATTTCGAGCAACAAATTAATTACTTGTTATCGAAATGAGACGAGTGCCTCAAAGCCATCAGAATGCCTGATGTCAATTAAAGAAAAACATCCCTCGAGATAGTACCTCAGTAAAATATAAAATTCTAGAAGGGCTGATCAGAAATATAAATTGAAATGTAATGCAAAGGCAATTATGTAAAGTTAAAAAACTTAATAAATCATGAAAAACTCAAATATAAATATATAGATGGATATTAACAGAGAACACTTACCATTAGTGTGTTGGCGGATATAGCTGAGCAGCAGCAAGAAAAAAGTGGATTTTTAAAAATTGCAACATTTAAAACTTCTTTTCTTACTAATTTTTCTAATTTTCCTATCGCAACGAAACAACAAAGTCTCCCGGTTTAAAAACAACACGCGACTGCACGACGAACAAATACATTCATTATTAAAAATTCCATGTTCAATTAAAAAGGAAATAATTTCGTTTCGGTTAAAACGTAAACTCTTTACATGCCTTACTAAACACTCCGACACACACAATTCACTAGGGTTGGTCGAACTAGTGGATGGTTGATTTACCTACTGAACACGATATCTTGTGAAGCACTGACTCTGCCCCGGAGAACTCAGATAACAGATACGTTATCAGGCTGCTATCAGTCCCGGCTGCAGATAATATTCAAGTAAACAGATTATCCAGACGCAGGACACAAACTGAACATTAAAACATTAGAAACTTAACCACTTATGAATATAACCCCTAAAATCATGTTATTTGTCATTTGCACCCCCTAGTACTATATATATCTTAGGGGCCTTTTATCTTACAGCTACGCTGCGATTTATATTTTAAGACATGCACATATTATTCTAAAGGCTGCAGTATAATACGTGTCCCACACTCGAATTGTCGATATTCATGGTTAACGAATCACTGATATTAATATAACGAATAATAATTGTGAAGCTAAGGGCCGACCCGGTATCAATTTACAATAACGTGACCATGGAAAGGTATGTTCATTTTTTTTCCTGAAAACTACAATTTTTCCTGAAAACAGTAGTGAAGAAAAAATTCGTCGGCAACGAAAATCAAAGGAGTTACGATTTTTTGAAATCCTCTGAAAACTCTGTTTTTGACAGTACCTCTGGCAACACTATCCATATTTGACAGTTTGGTATTACTCCGCGGCTCTCTCAAATAAAGAAGGGACACCATTTTGAACTATTTTGTTCCTCCGTGTCTATTCTTAACCTCCTAGTTCAGTAGTGGTAATGGCACACCTTTGTGTTGGATGTTCGTTATCTTACGTGGAAGCAATTCGTAAAGACGAGTATGGAGTTTTACAATTTTATGTAAACCACGGCCTGAACATTAAGGTAAGTGATAAGTTACTGAAATGATGCTGACTAGTACGTTAATCCTGTCAACGATGCCTGCCCGCTGCGCAGTGCTGTGCACTGCTTGCTCTTTTAGAAAAAAAATTAACTCGAGCTTGCAAAAGTCGAATCCCAGATCACGTGATGCCCCTGCTCCTTAACGCAATAATGCCCGAAAGGCATCAATATAATACAATAATATACTTTCCCCCCAGTTTATATGCACCTGTGATAATAATACTTGGTTATAAATGCCTAACCCATGAAAAATAAGTCCATTTTCCATGGTCACGCTATTGTAAATAAATACCGCCGACCCTACAAAATACAAGTTTTACGTTACCTATTTCTATCGCCCTCCTGAACAAAACAATGTAAGGTTTCAATAGGTGGAAATTAAATTAGAGTATAGTTCAGCTGTTATGACATCTTTACAGTAACAATTTAATTATTAATAAAAACTTAGGTTATGTGTATTTATAAAATTAACTAATGAAACTGAGTTACATTTAGGCTACTTACTTTTTACTATTTTGGGGTAGGGTATGATAAGCGGACCCGGTTTTTTATATCGAAACTGGCAAACGATATTACTTAATCATAACCATCGATATAATCAATTGATACTAATTAATTATTTTGAACAATTAACGTATATAATCTGTATCAACAGCTGGAAACACTTTCAAATAATACACGTAAGGTAATATTTCAATTTTACATAAGTAACATGTTGATTATTAAAATTGCAGTCAATTTTAGAAAACTTCACAACATTGCTTTAAAAGATTATTAGACAAGTTTTCCGTGGTTTCAACATTTAGGACTCGTACTGAAAGACCCATTATGTGAAACTTGTGGGAAAGAAACAAATGTAACTGTGAGAGGAGCAAATATGGTCATCTTCAGTTTTCTTAATTTTGGTTATAATAATTTGTTTGATCACTGTTAATATTAAATTCACATTTTAATTTAAAACATGTTTGTTATTGAGGATTATAGATACTTTTATATCGATTGATAGTCTAGGATTTGAGATGCGAATATTAGATATCAATGATTACATTCTTCGATATAAAAAAACCGGGTCTACCTGCTTATCGTACCCTAGGCCTACCCCTATTTTGAAGCATAAATGTGTCTGACACCTTGCGACACAAATTAAACATGTACATCGCCATTGTACTTGTGGCCATTACAGATGGGCAGTATTAGTGTCTGTAACAGGTTAATCAGTGGTGATAACCTATTACCAGGATATTGTTATTTCATTAACACCTGGGCTAAGTGATATGGAGTTATCATAACGACTCTGGTATTAGGTTACTTGGTAACCAGTAACAGCTGTTTCATGTAAGCAATTAAGTTAAGAATGGAAATTTCACGCTATGGAATGTTATTACGTGAAATAAGTAGGTTTAGATTAGGTTACATAAATCTGTTACTAGTAATACCAAAGTAAAAAGATAACCTTTATGAGGGCTCATGTGATCAGACCTTGAATTTGGGTATTGTCTCGAGGGGTTTCCTTTTCTTGCCAGAGGTGAAAAGAAAAATATTAACTGTTTGTTTTTATAATACTTACGAATGAAATTACCTACTTATATAGGGTAATAACAAAAAATTACCTACTTATATAGGGTAATAACAAGTAGTAGATACGGACAGATTGGAATCCTTCTCGCTGATACAGAGCCTGTTCTTTCTAAGAATGTAGTTTTGTTAAGTTCGCGGTAAGAAAAATTTGCAAAAATAGTGGCCTCTGGTTTTAGGTAACGTGGTAAAGTAAACATATGTACTTTGTTTTTCAAGGTAGGTGCTTCAGTTTTTGTGTGAGCGTTTCTAAATAGATGTAGAATAGGTCTAGTATATTCATTTTTTGCTGTTGGCTTATAAAAGGCAGTTATATGTATTCAAACTAAAAGAAGTGTATTTTTATATAGTACTATACATAAACAAAAAATACATGTTAGTAAACAATGCCAAATCTATTTTCTACTCGAAAACAAGCACATTGTTAGGCTAAAAACAAGATCTTGTTCATTTTTCCAACAATAAATACAAAAGTTATACATTTGTTAATATAAGATGTTTAAATTTGTAAAATTGGTTGCACATATTTTATGAAAACAAACTAGCATTTCTCACAAGTTCTGCAAGTATGTGATAAGAGTAGTTATGTAGCCTACATATTAGAGATAGGACAAAATTAACGTCATGAGCACTCTAATATTCTGAGCTTCAAATCAGGTACTGACTTGGGTGGTTTTTTTTTTCTGTCAGAGGTGTATACTAGTACTTTTCTGTGGTGTGATCTGAGGTCGGGAAAGTACTGATCAAAAATGACCCTGATCATACTTCTTTACTGCCAACCTGCACTTCTGGCTGGAAAAGGAAAAAGATCTCTCAAAACAATAGCCTATCTAAATTCAAGGCCAGATAATTTTTAAGTGCTTATAAAGGCTTAATTTAAAGTTTCATATCTATAATACATGTACCTATCTACCTATATTGTATAACGACAAAGAGCGATTACCGACAGAGGATAGCAGATTTTAGTTTCTTTCAATATATTTCAATTATTATGTTTAGTTCTTTTTTGACACTATTGTAATCATCCCAGTTGTTATTAAAATTATGCACCTTGTAATATACATGAATAGTAAAACAGTTGAAGTTGATAGCAATTGTAGAGAATTTCCAATAGCTTGCTCACACTTGGACAGTTTGTGTAGTGGGTGTTGTATTTAGTTTTTTTTGGACTGTGTGAGAATTAAAAGGTAAGATATTTTTTCATTTTAAGTCATGTTCTTCAGCTTGTCAAGGAACTTTACATTGTTTACTGTCATGGCCATCTCTCTCTCTTGCCACATAGAACAATGTATTTAGGTGAACTAGTAATATTTTTAGTTTCTCAAGTATAGACTTACAGATTTTACTGAACTGTACTATCTTGAGGGATGTTTTTCGTCCACACAGCTGCGCTGATCTAGAAAGTGAATAGGCTGAAAAAACAAAACAGTTTTGGAAAAATCTTGAGGAGTATTAGGTCATAGTAATACCTGCAGCCATTACTGGCTGCAGCAGAAGCTTTTCAGGCTGATGGCGTAGAATGAAAATCATCCTTCTTAATGCTTGGAGCCAAAAAACTCACATAACTGTTATGCCTTACATACTAATAGCCAGCCAACTCCCATTGTGCAATCTTAAAATATAACGTGAGAAGAACATTAATTAATAGTTATATTTTTTGTTTTCTTTGTGTTTCCCATTTTTGTTTTACCTAATTTAACATTCTACATGCTTAACAAGAAACATATCTCAAAACTGTATGAAAGACATTGTTGGTGACAAATAAATTGTATACCTTCCGCAATTTGCAGACTTTTTTAAAAATTGGTATATTTGCTATAAATATTTACTTTACCCATTTCACATTATTTTTTATTTTTCAAAAGGAAAATGCTAAACTGGGAACAAAAAGTATATATACCCATTAAAATTTTGCATTTTTATATTTGTGTTTAGAGATATGAGGGTCATTCAATAATTAAAGAGACAAAATAGTCTGGAAAAGAAACAGTCTATTTTTAGAAAACAATACTTTTACTACCTTTCAACATAATTCCCTGGAACAATTATACACTTGTTCCAATGGGGGCTACAAGGTTTTTTATGCCGGTTGCAAAGAACTCTTTATCATGATGTTTGAACCAATTACCCACAAATGTTTTCATGTCCTTGTTGTCTTGGAACCTTTTTTCACAAAGTCTTTTCTTCAATGCAGCAAAGAAATTGAAATCACTAGGTGCTAAATCAGGATTGTAAGGAGAACGAGGCAGTACTTCCCAGCCAATTTTGTTGATAGTTTCACGGGTTAGTTGAAAAGTATGAGGACGTGCATTGTCTTGCTGGAGAATCACATTTCTCCTCTGAGATTCACAATATTTCTCTCTCATGGCCTTGTTTAAAAGCAAATTCGAGTAGTATTGTTCATTGTACACTGCTCTTTGAGATAATAAAAAACTCGAGCTTCAGCATCGGCACGAATAATGTCATCAATTTGACTTTCAAGTGAGGGAGTTGGGACTACAACTGGTGGGCTAGAGTGGTGTTCGTCAGTTACTGAGTCACAACCATTTTGAACTGTTTTAACCATTTGTAAAACTTTCCGCTATTAATGCAACCCTTACCACAAACTTTAGACATTCTACAGTATGTATCTACTGATTTCTTGTCTTTAGTAAGTAAAAAACTAATAACAGAATGTTGTTAACTAAAGTGGAATTTTCAAGCAGATGTACAATCTTGAAATGTATTTTTGATTTTATAAACAAAACAATGTTAATACATCAGCCAATCAGGGCTTATCCCAGTGATCCCTACTTAAAAACATAATAGTACCAAACTTCCCCTACCAACAGTTTTTTTCCCCAGAACAATTTGTCTCTTTAATTATTGAATGACTCTTGTATAAAGAAAATTATTTACAAACAATACATTTTAGTTGTATATGTTGGTAAGATCTAAAAATGTATAGGTTTTTGGCGCTGTTCAACCAAACTGCAGCTTTGATCATTTACAACTCGAAAACCTGTGGTCTGATTAAGACCAACTTTTTATGTAAGATACAAGTATAAAAGGTATAACAACAATAACCCCCTAAAGGTTCAGTCCATATGAAATCAACACACTAACATAAAATATGCACTTTTCAAGAAAATCAAAATTTTGAATTTAATTTAATAAAAAAAATATTATTACCAGAGTATGTTGTGTTGTATATCAAAAGAAAGAGCATTTAAAACTGAGTAAAATGAAACCATTCCCATCTTTATAGCTTGGTGAGAAGAAAAGGTTTGGCAATATTAAAGTATGTTGGTTGCGGTTATTTGGTGATTTTTGAGAAACTTTACATAGCCGTAACTTTGAAACAGTTTGAAATATTTGGGGAAAAATTGGCAATATTATTAATCTGTATGAGGACTACCTTCATAACAAATTTCATAAAATTCTGAGATGGTCATGTTTCTACCCTGTATTAATGTCATCATCATCATCATCATCATCGTCAGACGTTTCCGTTCTCACGGGTCGTCGTACACAGCCTCCTCCACTTTAGTCTATCGTTCCAGGTCTCCTCTTCATCCACCTGTATTTTCTGTAGTCCCCTTCTCTCTATGTCTTTCCACACTTGGTCCTCCCATCTTCCTCTCGGTCTTCCTCTTGGTCTTCTTCCTCCTTCCTCCTTCTCCAGTGCTATTCTAGGCATTCTATTATCTCCCATCCTCTTCACATGCCCCATCCACTGTATTCTTCTTCCTTCCATTGTCTCTTGCAGTGAAACTACCTTCAATCTTTCTCTAGTTATTTCGTTCCTTATTCTATCTCTTCTTGTAGTCTTCTGGGAAATTACCTTAAAAACCATTTTTTGTTTTGTATAAAGTGTTACAAGTAAAGAAAAGTATTGTTTTTAAGTATGAATTTTTAGAATAACATGAAAAAATTATTAAATTTAAATTTTATTATTGATTGGGCGGTTATATGGTTTTATTAAGGAACTCCTGAAGTCATTGTCCTGAGTGTATAATTTTGTTAACCATTATTTACAATGTTTAACCTTTAAATAAGATTTAATTGATTTAATTTACAGCGCAAACTGCCAGACTGCCCAGGGCGGAATATCGTAATTCTAGAAAGTCTCATTACGAATGGACCTAATCACGAATGCTTGTGAGTCCTTTACATCGATAGACTACTTGTGATATTTAACCTAAATTTCAAATAGACTATAATATGCTATCAATTTTTGTGCAATAAACTCATATGATTTGTGAGCTGTTAAAAATTTGTTGTGGAAACAGAAGTATAGCATACTAATCTAAAAAAATTGGTTTTAGAACACTTTATGTAATGTGGGTAAAGTAAATATTTTCTGGTATCATTTTGTTCTCAATGAACACCTTCACTGCTGGTCTATACTCAGTGACATTGAACATGTTATGAAGCCTATGCACCGTAAGGCATCTGTCGTAGTCAATGTGTTAAGTAAAGAATACCACATTCGATGATGATGTTGATGTAATACCTTATAAATATATATGTAAAATTCTTTTGGTACGCAACATTTTTTAAAAAGTGGCTGTAACAAATTAAAAGAAGATGGAGGTATATCTAGGAAAATAGTTATAATGTAAATAATAGATATACATAGATTTTTTTTATATGAGAAACTTGAAATTCTCATAAGTCAAACTCATTGCCGTGGCAACATAACATTACACCTATAATAACACATCATTTGTTATCACAACGTTTAATCCTGATATCTTATTACAACTACAATAAAGATAAATCTCTAAACATGATAAATTTATAAACAAGACCCAACACTGTTAAAGAATAGTGAATTAGTTACAATGCTTGAAGGAACAAATTGATTGTCGTTGGTTTTCTATGATGTTAAATATATCACTGACGTTATAGTTAAGGTAACAAAAGGAACAAATTAAGACATCATATTATTCAGCTGTTCATCATGTTTGTGGTATAATAAATAGTAATGAACAATGTAAATAAATGGATAATTTGTTGGTGAATATTTACAATTCTCACCGTTGTTTATTTTTCAAATGGAAAGTAAATGAGAAGTGATTAGGATAGCAATATTAATGAACTCTCGAAGTGGCATGTGGTGCATGTAAGTCGTGAAAGGAGTTATGTTTAGAGCATTGGTTAAGGTTCAAATAATTATAAAAAAAATTAAAATGCTACCAGTAGATCTAAAGTACTGTGCCACTACTGGATCATACACACAGAATTTCAAATGTTAAATAAAACTGAGGTAAGACCTAGAAAATTTTTCAATTTCTCAATGTAGAGACTTTCGTATGTATCCTAATATTAATCCATGATAATGAAGAATAATTTTACTAAAGATATACCAAAACATATTTGTCTATGAAAAAGTGACCTAACGGATATACCTGCTTATTATGCATGTGCTTGGACCTATCCTTTCAGAGGGCTTACCAACCAGAGAGCTAATTGCCTTACCCGAGGGCCTGCCACCCTAACTGAGAGCTAAATATGTTTTAGCAACTTTCTGGTTAAGATTACATTGTTATGGGTTTATGGTAGGATGTAGGCTATCAGAAATTTTTGCTCAAAAATTCCACTCAAAAACTAAATACGGAGCGATACATTGTGTAAATTGTTGCAAGCACTCTGAGATAAAAACACAGAACAAACCTCCATTATGGATTTTTTTGTTATTGGTATGAGACATTAGAACTTGATTGAAGTAGGTACATCTTCACAAATGTTAAATATTTTCTATTAATAGGTAAATCTTTTCTAAAGGACTTGTTAATTTTTAACGTGCTAAATTGAATGTTTGATCATATATCTCTGGAAAAAGGTAGAGACCTCTCCAGTGTAAGTAGTGTAAGCTAAATTATGCCCTTTGTTGGATCTGTTAGTGGTAGCTTTCTAGATATAGATGTCAGTTTTGGCAGAATACGTACAAATGACAAAAAAATATGCCTAGGCAGATAAAATAATCAACAGTAAAAAGGTCAAGACCATTCAGAATCTGGAATGATTGGTCTGAGCTACACAGTGGAATTTTGTTGACAGGTCTCAGTGCCAGTTACTGTGTTGAAGTCTCCTGACGGCAGTATCAAGCTGGAGGACAGTAACATCCCACAACAGCGTATGAATGCCCTCCATAGACCCAGGGGCAAAATGCGGGGTCCCATCCATCACAGACAGCCTGCGGTCGAACTATCTCTGGAGGATGCTGCTAAGAGGGTAGGAATAGTGAATTTGTAAAGAGCAGATGAAACTATTAAATCAAATAAAAATGTATCCTCATATCTTGTGTATATATATATGTATCATTGATATAAAAATAATCACTTAAATTTATATTTTACAGTTTTTCTAATTAGTGTTTTATAATTTCGTAGGAGTAATGACATTGTAAATTTAACAGCAGCATAACACTGAAAATGCAGTGGGTAAGTGAGTAATGAATACCCCTCCTTCCCCATATAGCAATAGTAGATCCTGGTTTGTGGTTTTTGGAACATTTTTTACCAATATAAGTTTAATTTAGTGTTGTTGCCAAACTATTTAGTCAATTTATTTTTCTTATCGATGTATGCACAAGGGGAGTCTAGAAAGTAACAACATTTGTTCAGAAAGTTAGTTTTATTACAGTGTTATAAAGTGAAATTATATTTTAGAAATAAATATATCCAGGAAGTAATTTATGTTTACGAAATGAAATTATGATCTTTTTAGCTAGTTCCCTTTGAAATCTGAGAATATGTCAGAACCATGTGTGTAATAGATGAATTATGAATATCTTTTTCAAAGTTCAAATAAAAAGAACCAGTCTCGGCATGGAGTAAGGCATCGTACTAAGAATTTGAGTTAGACATGGGGTAAGTTCAAACTCTACCTGAATAAGAGTACTTGTTTAAATCTGCAGTGCCCACTTATTCCTGTATTGTCTAAACATGAATTAATTTCTCTGTTCAGGAGATGCAAGCGTTGCCATCCAAGACACCAGTATCAGTGCTGCAAGAGCTGCTGAGTCGGCGAGGTACAACGCCCAAGTATGAGTTGGTGCAGGTGGAGGGAGCTATCCACGAGCCCACCTTCCGATACCGAGTCACTGTTGCTGAAGTTGTTGGTCAGTCCAAATTGATTGAGCCAAATATATTGTATATTAATGAAATTTGCATAAATGTACAAACTGTACATAGGTTTAAAATAAAAATGTATTAAATATAATTGGTAGTCATAATAAAAAAAGTAATCTGCGTGTAACTGAAAAAGGGAATTGTGGCTGGAGATTTTTGCAGATAGATAGGATGTCGGATAAAACTGCTCATAAAGAACTTATTGATTCTATCCGTAAACAAAAGGAAATGTGGTTTCAAAGAGGTATACCTGCCATGGGCCATGTGTATGGTCCTCTGTGGGACAGTAAACAAGGGAAATTGAAATATAAAGACTCATATCCGACCTTTTCACTTCGCTTTTCTTGATTTTCCGGTGTCCAGTGTGTGTAAGAGATTTTAAAGAAGTTCTATCTTGATTTTGAATAAGTACGAGTCGGGCTGTATTTCATTTAAATTTTTTAAATCCATGAGTTATTTGTAAAATTAGTATGATTGGTTATTTGCAGGGACTTTTATTAATATTAATCATTTATAATGCAGATAACTTTATAAAAATTACTTACTGAAATTTGGTTGAAACTAATTTGAAACATATCTGAAAGTTCAGAATATTATTTGAAATAAATTTAATAAAATGATTTAGGAGACAAATTAAATTAATAGCGGAATTAATTGGAAATACAAAACTATTATAATTAAATTATGAATTAAGACTGTGGTGATAAATTATATACAAATCTTGCATATTATTGAAATAGAGAAGATAATGTTTTGAACAAATAAATGTATATATATGTGATTTTTTTGTAAACAATAAATGGGCCTCTAATTTAATCTAAATCAAGGTTGATAAACAAATTGATGAGCAAATACATTTGATTTACATACATATGTAGACTATTATATACTTAAATATTTTTACATTCTTTTATTAAATTTATACAAAGACCTGTAGCCTAATTAAATTTTAATGCATATAAATGCCTAGAAGGACCTTAGTCCTGCTTCCGAAGTCATAGGATGCTCTGAATGGGTAAGATTGGGAGTAGGAGCCACCTCCTGTCCATAAAAAAGGATTTTGGGCTTTAATCTCAGTCATGTCTCCTTGGAAGGAGAGGTCAGCTCTGTACCAGTCTCTCCAGTTAAAATGGGCAGGTGTGGCATGCACTTATGTCCACGCTAGCAACTGTCTTTAGCACTTAGGCAGCCACAACAATTTCATCTAAATTAAGGTTGATAAACAAATTGATGAGCTAATACATTTTATTTATGTACATATGTAGACTATTATATACTTAAATATTTTTACATTCTTTTATTACATTTATACAAAGACCAATAGCGTAATTTAGTTTTAACCCTTTAAGCGTCATGAAAAATTGGACCTGATCCTTGATTAAGTTACAATTTTTTTAAATTTCCAATGTGTAAAGTTAAATTTATTTTTGTTTCTGTATGTCAAAATAGAGTTATTTAACAGTAAATAAAATTTGTTTAGCCCTTTTTGGATTTCCTAGGCTAATTTTTAACTTTTGAGAATATCGTAGAATAGCAGTGTAGTTGTCGCTATTTTTTTTATCATTTATTCAGTAAATAGGGGAATGAAACACAGTTTTACAGATAAACATATACTATATTACAAACTAATAAAGTTAGAAAAATACAAAAGTAGACAAAGAGTGTTTATTTGGTGGCGGGCTGTCACAACTGGCATTCCGCGCGTCTCCTGCAAGCCACTGTTATCGCGTGGACTTTGAACCTTCTTATCGCTCTGCAACCTGTAGGACGGCCTTGCGGGGCTTGAATTGTGTTTCTTGCTTTCTGAGAACATCCTTATGACCGTATGAAAAAGTTTGGGGTTGACCAAGTAATTGCTCAGAATTACCAAATCTTCAAATTCCGAAAAGTCTGGATTCGCCATTCACATGAATAATTGTAAAAAAAAAATAAATAAACACCAGACACTGTTGTATATAATATTAATAATTAGGACACAACAGAAAATTAGCGATAGCCGAAATACATGTACGTGTACCGGACGCTTCTCACTAACTAACTGACTAGATGCCTTGACGGGAGCTCCCGTCAATGACTTTGTGAAAGGCGCGGGGCCACGCCCGCTAGACAGTGTTTGGCCAATTAGAAGCCACTGCCACTCCCACTGTAATAGAATTCAAGGCAGGACAACCCGTCTGTATGTCGCATGACTACTAGAACCATCTAGCAGCAAAATATTCAACTAACATAGCAGTAAGAAAGTAAAGAATGCAAAAACGCGGATCCACGGCAATAACGTTTTGAGCTTGTAGTGGCCCTCCGCGGATCCGCGTCAATAACGCTGGAAAGGTTAATACTTTGTAAATGCCTAGAAGTATTTTTAGAAATCCATCTCGGATCAATTGCCAGGCAGAATGCTAACCAATACATGACAGAGACTTCACTTTTTGATTCAATTATTTAGGTGTTTCCTTCACATATGTGTTTAAATGTGCCAACTAACATGAGTGATCTAAGGACCAATGATCTGGTTATATTATAATAAGTTGTAATAAAACAGTTTTCTCTACAGACTGCATGATATTCTCTCTATACTAATACTAAGCATATACATTTCTTTGCAAACTTAACTTCAATCAAATCAAGATTGATTTTTGCTAACTTTTTGTAGATAGTAAAATAATTAAATATAAGCTATTGAGGTTACCTGTATGTTCGTAAAACACAAGAGCACTGCCTACTTAAATGAAAATGTTAATAGAGATTCAATGTTGCAAATACATTTGTTGTTGTTTGTGTATAGATTATTGCTTGGCTGTATATGTACTAGTTTATGTCTGATATGATATTTTCATTAAATGCATAAAACCCGTTTTTGTTGCAGCCATGGGAATTGGAAGGTCCAAGAAAGAGGCAAAACATGCAGCTGCCAAGAATGTGCTGGACAGACTAATCGGGAATGCAGATCCTAATATGATCAATTCTATGACAAACTCAATCAATGAACAGCTCTTGTTAGTATCTGTTTCAATTTTAACGATTTGTAAAATATTTTGTAGTTTTGTAGTGTACAAAGCATATGTAGTGTGTTCATGATTACTGAAAAGTATAATTGTTACAACTTGCCACCTAATCGAGGAAACTGAGTGTACGTCAGGAATCTTGTAGAATGAGGGAAATGTCAATAATTATATTTCTATAAAAGAGTATGAAATTACAAATAATTGAAACCGGTTTTTGAGTGGGAAGTGACTAATACTGTTCATTGCAGTTTATAAAATGTTATCGTGAATCTTAATGAAGATTGATGATGAGTGAACAATGGTGTTACCGAATTGTTTACAGAATGTGTTGGCAACACCTGATTGAGTGTATAGTCTGACGATATGTTTGAGAGCTACCTCTGATGCTGGTTAATCCAAGACTGATTATTCCAACCATAATATTGCTCCCGGAATGCTGGTTTAAAACAGTTTTTAAAATAATGTATTAGGTGTTCAGATATTGATGCCGGTTTTTTATTTTAGTACTAAAACATCATTTTTAATTAAAAAATGAACTTGAATCATTTTTTATGATTTACGTACAATGTTATCAAAACGTTATTAATAATTCTCATTATTTTAGTAGCCTGTTATTTTAATATTTTAGTGTATAAATGGGTGGATTTACTTAATTAGATATACCAATATTAGTTTTATTGGTTTCTTAGGACAAGAAGCTAAGATATTGTACTTAGTTCTAAAAGGACCTTAATCCTGCTTCTGAATTGATAGGATATTCTGGATGGGTAAGGTTGGGGGTAGGGACTGCCTTCTATCCATAAAAAAGGATTTTGGGTATTAATTTCAGTCATGGAAGAAGGGGAGGTCAGCTCTGTATCAGTCTCTCCAGTCAAAGCGGGCAAGTGTGGTATGCCCTTATATCTTTATACTAGTAACTGTCTTTAACACTTAAGCAGCCCCACTAACTCCAACAGTCATCCCCCGCAGTAGACTAAACCTACCATTCTCCCCTTGCACCTCTTGGGGTTAGTAATGTGCCGCTCCTGTCCTGGACATTAATAGGGTTGTCCAGATTTTTAGTGACACATCAGTTTTTGCTGTACCCAGTGTTGGTTCATCTGCAAGGTATAAACCAACCAGAAGTGCACACTTCTGCTTATACCAATGTCAGTTACTACATATACTATTGGTAATATTTACATTAGTGTATCAAGAGAAATTGGCCCCAACATGTCTTATTAATTGTTCACGACTTATGCTGGAGATAAGATTCTGGTAAAACTATAAGGTTTCCTCCTCTACATACTTGTAAAATAAATAATAAACAGTTCTGGCTCACCCCTCTACTGGAATTTCTGAGGAGAATCTGAAAGATAACTATGGCACAATTAATAGAATAATTAATTTATGTTCTCTTCAAGTGATAGTATTTCTACATACATTTTAATATTATTTACTCAATATTATTAAGCCAAGCCCATATTGTTGAGCTGTAGTTTCTTATAGTTAAAAGTTGAGTTAATGTCAAAGTTAATATCTTAAGTTTTTCACTTTTGCTAATAAATCTTCTGTACTGCTAAATTGTTTTGAAATGAAATTTTTGGTGGAACACAGACCTCTAACCCGTAATGCTGGACTGATTGATGCCTGCAGTTTTCCAGAATTGGCTACTTGTATTTTCTAAACATACATAAATTGAAACTCACAATACACATACAGGTAAAATCAATGTTACATTGAAACACAGGTATAAACGAAGGAGCTTAAAATAGGTTGTGGCAGTGAATTGACACTGTGGTATGTCTTATATATAAACGGGTTAGTTAGGTGAGATTGGGGCATATTTACATATGTACAGGAGGTGACAGAATTTTCTCGTCATCTAATTCAAATATTGAATACAGTATTAAAGTAGCTTATGTTTGGTTTAAAAATAGAATAGAGAATCAAAGGTTTTCAACCTAAAAAACTGAAATTTTAAACAAATGATTCAAGTGGCCAACCTGTGGCAAAACTTTAGTAAAAAAGTACATGTTATCAAGTTGCAAAGCTACTGTATCTTGTATTGAAATATTTTTATAATAGAATATTTTTAATATAAAAATTATTTAAATATAAGAAAAATACATGCCTGTGTATTGAAGGTTGTTTAAATTTCACAACCACCCAAAGACAACTAAACCATTTAATGTCATCAGTATGTTTAATTTTTTTGGGCAAGTCGGAGATAAATTTAACAACAGTTATTTGTGGTAGTAAATAAATCGTTCTAGCAATGTTATTAATTTAGTGTATTTTGTGTTCTAAATATATACAGTAATTTTAATTATCTTTTTCAGAGATATTTTGTGATTATAACACAGTATATACTATGTTTTATATACAATACAAGCCTCTACAAAGAGTTGGGTGTGGTAGAGGCCATCTTGATTTCTGCCTCATAAAAACAATGTTGACGTCAAACTTGTTTATAATATTTTTTGGTTGCAGAATTATGGGAGATTTCTCCCATTAAGATATGATTAGTATGCATCCACATGCTGTTCAGTTTTAAAATATTTTTATTGGTTATTCCATGGTTCCCACCGGACCATGGTAACCGTGAAAAAAACTTGAAAATCTCTACAACATGCGATTAAATGAAGCAACATGTGTTGTCACTGTTACTATGTTGTTAGGTCTGGTTCATACAAGAGCGAGAATTAAGCAAGTCTGATTGTGGCGATCGGTCTTGGCGCGATTTAGTAGTGTAACAGATTAAATAGAGTGTTTTACTTTAGTGAGTGCTAGCTGACTGACCTCTGCGTGCCGGAGCGATGATCGCAAACAAACGCTACCACTACTACATCGCAGATGATAGCAGCGTGTCACAATGTCCCGGTGACATAGTAGTGTTTGGGCGAGCATTGAACGGTTCACACCGGCTACCAGTTGTTGCAGTCAAATGGTAAACTTCAAGGGCGTGCCAATTTTTTCTTGAATCATCCTGCAAAAGAAGGTGATTAGAATAATGACTAAAGCAAATCCATTGGACCATTGCAAACCACTTTTTATTGAACTAGAGCTGCAAACGGTTATTAATTTGTATATTTTTGACTCGGTTTCATACTTCCTGAAAAATATTCCAGCTCTCACTTTTGGCAGCAACATACATAGCTACAATACCAGAAATAAAAACAACATTGCAATAGAACACTGTAGGTTAAGCAAAACACAGCAGAGTCACATTTTAACTTCTCAAAAGATTTATAACAAATTAAGAAATGTAGTTGATAAGTATCCAACAAACATTTTCAAAGCTAAAGTGTATACTTGGTTACTGAGGAATCCTTTTTATTATCTGACTGATTTTTTTAGTATTCATGAAGTGAATTTCTAGTTTTCCATTTCTTCCTGTTTATTCTTATTTCTTTCTTCTTATTTACTATACTTTGTTTCATGTTTGAAAAAAAAAAACTTTATAGGATTGGAATATGTCTAAACATGTTAAAATTAAGGAACATATCTAAATGTAATAATTTGGGTACTGGTAGGATATTGTTTTTGACTCTTGAGATGTATACACAACTTTGTCAATGCTCTTTGAAAAATGACAATAAATATTAGTTATTATTTATTTATTTTGATGTTTTAATTGTATAATATTTTAATGTTTTTAATTATATAACATTGTAATATTTTTAATTGTATAATATTTTAATGTTTAATTGTATAATATTTTAATATTTTTAACTTTCTAGATAGGTGCTAATATTATAGGTTATAGTTTTATTTACAATTTTACAGTCCATTTTAAATAGTTTGTAATAGGGATTGATCAGGATGTTGTTTAGTACCTAAGTTTACTTCCGTTGTATCATTTATGAAATTGTATATTTATTATGTATGAAGATAGGTGGAAGAGAGAAATTCTTGGCAACTTTTGGTAAAAATGTTTATATGTTGGATTAATAATATTGCCTCCAGACTATACCACTTAGGTGTATATTTGACTTTGCTGATGCAGTTTTGTAAGATGGCAATGAACATATATTTATTTATTTATTTATTCTATAGACACTCAATAACATATAAACATTAGCACATGTACACTATGATGTAATTATTTTCTTTTATTTTTATTTTTAATGTTTCATATAATGTCTAAGGATTAACTACAAAATCAAAACTGATTTATTTTGCTTTGTTTATTTTTGTCACTTGTTATCAGATAGGTCACTTTAGACAAATTTTCTCAAGTCTATGAATAATTGTTTGCCTGACAATTTGTTATTCTTATTTATTGTACAATTATAGTACTTTATAAGTAGACTTTCTCACTAGCGCTAGTAGTTTCGCATGGCAAAAGAAGTTAATTTAATAATGATTTGGTTATTTTACTAAGGGAAGCAAGTCAAAATTACACTTAAATTTTGGTATATATGATGCAATGTTATTATGTGTACTGTGAAAAAAATATTACTGAAATATTAACTTCTTGTTTTGGTTTAACTTAACATGTAAATAAGTAAACTAATAAAAATTCAACTGCGTTTTTTTAACTTGCTTAAAAGAGTACATCAATTTCCCCTATATTCAATTCGATTCCGATTTAAATAGTATCTACTAAAAATTTGTAATAATAAAGTTTAATAATATTTATAATAACAATAATTTTATTTATATTAAGCAAAATACTTAATTGGGACGTAAGAAAGTATATAATTTATAGCTTACATGAATAATCAATCATCAAATAGGAGCCCCCTTTTTTTGTTCTTTTTTCATAAATATTTGTTGTTTTATTTAGCATTCACCTTTATACATTTTTAGTAAAATTTTATGGGATTACAATTCTACTTAACTGCAAGAATAATTCATTTACAATTTTCAGTTTTAAAATGATAAGTTTTTATTTAGTAATTTTCTAAATTTTAGTGTTGTGTTTTCAATTTTAATATCTAACATTTTATGCTTGTATAAAAACAAATACTTATTTTAACAGACAGTTAATAAATGTAATAATATTTATTGCTATGAAACATTATTAATTGTGATGACCAAGATGGTTTGATTGTTCATAATTTCTTCTACAAAGAGTTCTATGTCGGACACACCGGCCTTCATATTTCAAGAAGAGTGGATCGTCCGCCACAATTGGTGATTGACTTGCAGCCTCTCTAAACCCTTCCAGTGCTCCCGCCGCTGTCGGCTGCGATCCTGTAGTAGTGGGTGGTTGGTTGTTTGTGTTCGTCGGCTGCGATCGGCCATTAAGTGCTTGCTTGTGTGAACTGCTCCATAATGTGATTCAATACTTTACTTAGACCGGTTTCACACGGAGTACAAAACACCGAACTCAGCTCTTCACTTTCTATCACCGACTGCTCGCCTATTGGATTTGTGGAGTTGCAAACAAAGGGTGAGCATCGGTGCTTTTTGAATGCTGGTTTGAACGAAACACCTGAATTTAAGCTGAGTTGAGACGTGAGAACTGGCAACAGACGCTATAAGTACCGAGTGATCGATCACTGCACGTGCTTGTGGCGTGTTTTGGCACAAAACACTGAAATCAGCCACTGTGTGAGATAAACTCCATCTTTTTCTATTTTTATTTGTAATTTGTATAAAAACTGTCAACCGTGAAATTACTATTTTTATACCGGAAAAACTAGGAAAGACCCGAGAATTTGATGATTAAGATTGAGAGGGAATCCTGTTATTTAGAAAAAAAATCGCTAACTGTTTTATTCCTATGTCATTTAAATATTCAAATTTGAAAGAAAACCTGGTGTTTGGATCTCCTGCATCAAATTTTGTGATAAAAATAAGGTTATTATATGTGATTGAAGTTTAACTATGGGATAAAATTCAAGGTTGTTTCAGTACAGCCGGTTCCTAAAACACACTGGCTGTGGAGGAATATTTATTTCTTATAATCACTCTACTCTGTTACCAAGTGCTGAGCAAAAGTGTGTGTGTCAACAGGACAGGGAATATGGTTTCACCATATGAGGATAAGATTGGAGGTAACCCAATAGGTCTCCTGCAGGAACTGTGCATGTCGCGACGATGGCCACCACCCACCTACTCGACCGAGCATGAGGAGGGGTTACCCCACGAGCGCCAGTTTACCATCGCCTGCCTTGTCTTCAAGTTTAAGGAAATAGGTAAGTTAAACTTAACATCTTAACTGAAATATTTCAAAATATATAATCTCAAGAAATTCATTTCTTTGTCCTATGGATAATCTTAAATTACTTAATAAACTGAGACAGTGAGAGTAATTTGAGGGTTGATTTTTCTGGTTGGGGAGTAATTGGAGCTAAAAATTCAGCTGGACCATACATTTATCCCATTAAAAATAATATTGTCAATGGTAAAACACATAATTGTGATTCATATTTATTTTGAATTGTTAACATTTTTTATGCAGATACATATTTTAATGCACTGGGCAACCAAAAAGTGTACTTTCAAGTGGTGTTAGTGTTAGTTATATCTTTTCTTCATTATAATCAAGTTCTCTTTTTAAAACCAAAAATAATAATGTATAATAAATGTAATTTAGTTGAGAGAAATCCTCGGAAGTTAGTTTGCCTTGCCAGTATAAACAAAACACATTGGCAGTTCTAAGGTTAACAATGGCTGATGAATTTTATAACTTTTTTCAATAAAATAAAGTAGCAATGGGATTCAATAAATTTTTCATTGTTTCCTTATTTGATGATAAATATTGCTATTATTATGAACTAGATTTGACTAGTAAATAATGTAAAAAAGTACGTACTAATCATTCTCTAGTAACAAAATGGAATATTTAAGTAAATTAAAAAACTTATATTGAATGGTTTGTAAGTGTATTTATTAGATATGTATGTAGGTATACTAAGCCATTTACTCAAATATTCAACATGCATTTTAACTCATTCACTGGTGATCTATACTGATGATTTTGAGTAGCATTTTTACGCATCATGCACTGTGTGTACTGCAGTCAAATGTTTATATTGTAGGATAAGAAGTTGAGGAAATGTCTCATGCATTGAGTTCTAAAAGTACTATTGTGCTGCTTTCAGAGTGACAGGATTTTCAGTTTGGTGGGGTTGAGGATGAGGACCACCTCCTGTTAAAATCCCATGTTACACCCTCTGTGAGGAGAGATAGCAGGCATTTTGTCTGTTATATCACTTTGATCGAAGGGGGGGACTATTGTATATTAATCAAAAATTTTTACCAATACAGCATTTATTTGTTTTCAAAACTTTGAAACTGTTTTATATATTAAGTGGTAACAGAGGATCAGTACAGATATTTCATGGAACAAGAAGCATCAACAAAAGACTTTTTAAAACATCTAAAGTAAACAAATCAATTTTTAGACAATCGTATCTCTATTTGGGGCCAAAATATTTTAATCAATTACCAATGGATATTAAGGAAATTTCTAATTCAAATGAGTTTTGTACAAAACTAAGAGCTTGGCTATTTACTAAAAGCAATCTGAGTTTCATGAATAATGTTTTTATTTAAAACGATACTAATGCTAGATTGTATTCACCATTTCTTTACAATCGAATGTCAGTAACGCTATAAGTGAGGAAGGAAGAAGGAGTTATGTAATAGATTTAGTCCTAACAATAAGAAGTACTCTTTTGTTTGTTATCAGCAGTGATAAGCCGTGGGCGCTGCAGTGAGCTGTTTGTTTAGTTGTAAGCATCAAGACGGACTAGACTCATTGAAGTTCATCAGATATGTTATTTTTGTTTGTATATTAGACGCCAAGCCACACATACTGGAAATTGTGGCAAGGCCTATTCCAAGCTCTGTACTCTTGTTTGTATACATGTATGATATTGTGGAATAAATATTCATTATTTCATTTCATTATTTCACTAGTTAATTTCCAGCTTCTTCTAGTCAAAGAGGTCAGGAGATGATACTCTTACATGCTTGCAAAAATCTTTTAATACTAAGGGAACTCCACAGTAAACTAGACTTGTTGTTCAACTATGTTACCCCAATATCTTGACATTAGCGGTTAGTGATTGGCTGTTCTTGGATATTTATCCATGGTGTTGTGCCATCTGTTAGTGGCATCAGTTTTTGATGTACCTAGTGTAGGTACAGTCAGTCTAGAAGGTATGAACCTTCTGTATGAAGGTATGGAAAGCTCAGGAAATAGAACCCATAAAGGCATGAACCATTACAGGGTCTTAATATAATTATGGAGATAATTCTTCATTTTCTATGGGGCGGCCTATTGCCATGCACTTAACTTAACTTAAGCCTCACGGACCTTTTGTGCACCTCGGAAGCATACCATGAGGCCTACCAGTCTATGATTTCAGCATTTCCACAAACTGCTGAAAACAACCTATGAGGTCCTCCTGGGGAAATACTCACCCTTGTCCAAACTACCAAGGATGGCATACTGCTCTCTTGCTATTGCAGGACAGTCAAAGAGCAAGTGTTCAGCAGTTTCATCCTGCTCATCACACATTCTATAGAGCAGATCCTCCCGAAGGACGCCGACTCTGTGAAGATGCTTCCTTAGGGGCCCATGTCCCGTAATCAGGCCTATAACCCGAGAAGTCATCAGTCTACTTAGTGAGAGAAGGTCAGACGCCACCCTGGAGGAAGGTGACTGTAGTACCATTCTGCTTATCGTTATACCCGGATGCAATCTCCATCTTCTCTCATATTCAACGCGAACCTATTTTGAGACAGCCTCAAAGGATTCACACCTTAGAATACCTCAGAACAGTTGAGGATCCGTCATAATTGACGCTGAGCTCCAATTGGTCAGGGTATCAGCTCTTTCATTCCCAACGATCCCCTCATGACCAGGAACCCAACAAACAGTCACATTGTTGATTCTGGCAAGGGAAGAAACGACTTAATAACAATCCCAGACAAGATTGGATTTGAACACACAAGAGTCCAGTGCCATCAGTGCTGCCTGACTATCCATGAAAATATTGATTGTCTTACTCCTATATCGCAAACGAAGATTCTTACGAGCACATTCCATAATGGCTGCGACCTCTACCTTAAAAACTGTAGGATAAGGACCCATAGGAACCATCAGCTCCCTGCATGGTCTCACCCTCACAATTCCAGCACCTGTGCAGATTTTTGTTTTAGAGCCGTCTGTAAACTATTAAAGCTCAGCTGGTGGATTCCCTCCGACCAGTCGTGCTAGGAGGTATCACAATCACAATTATCACAAATAAAGATAATTAGATGACAAATTGTTATTCAAGTTGAAATGCACAAACTTTTTATTTGCCATTCTTACAATTTAAATAAATAAGTAGTCAATGTAAATAAATAAGTAGATTCAGCAATTGAAAAGGGTGTTTATTATGAAAATAAATTAATGAACAAAGGTTTGCACACATTATGTGAACTTTATCTCTTTTGTTTTGAATAAATTGTACGCTTTCTGAATGCTTTAAAATCATATATTATTATTTAAAAACTTTAGTCTTCCATTATCAGCTAATATGGTCAGTTCAATGTGAATGACTTGACTAAAGACATTGTGATGAAAATCTCAGTTCTCTTAGATGTAAAAATGATGTTTGCCATTTGTTCAGGTATGGGCAAGTCCAAGAAACTAGCCAAGCGACAGGCTGCCAACAAAATGTGGAACAAACTCAAGGACATTAGTGTGGAAACCAACAACATCTCATTCAATCTGGAGGACGATGATGAGGTAAGTTTGTTTTTACACATTAGACCCTTTCCCAAGCTAGAATTTTAATTTAACAATATTAACAATATTGGCAAAAAGATTTTGTAGTAAAATAGTAATTGACATTTCCCCCCACATTTTCATTGGATTCTCAGGATGATAAAACTTAACTCATTCTCAGCTAAGCTGAGCAGTTGTGAAAAATTTGTTTTTTTCAGATTCAATTTAAACATTTTTCACAGAGAGACCGTAATAAAGTTAGACTAATTATCTGTTGAATAATGAGAATTTGAAGTCAATAGTCACACACCATTTTATTCCATAATAATGTACTGTACAAGGTACAAAGAATAGTGTTACTACAATAAAACTAAATACTAATATTAATTAAAAAATATAAATAAACAATGGTAACATTAGTTCATTTAAATGATAAAACTTACATCTAAACAATTTACCTTCAATTATTCTTTAAATGAATGAATTGGTTTTTGTACTGAAATATTCCTCAAAAGAATATAGAGACAAATTAGTTAAATAATACTTTACTTCTTTTTTAAATTTTAATAGATCTGTGGTAAATTTATGTAAATTATGTAAATATATCACAACTCTGTAATATGTTTTCTTTTTGTAAAATTCGAGATTGTGTTGATCGATATGTCTATTAAAACGAGTATTGTATATATGTTTATTAGTTTTTAGTATAGGATCAAAAAATAGTTTTACATAAATTATTGAATCAAATGTCAAAACCAATGAAACCATATACTGTCAGAAAGAAATATGGTTAACAGAATCTGTATATCTTAAATGTTTCATGACTCTCAAGTTTTTTTGTAGGACCAATTTTGAAGTTACATTAGACCAAAATAGTTGAAGAAATCACATAAGATCATTTACAAAAATGAGTGACCTCTTAAACATGTACTAGGGTATGACTGGCCTTGTTGTTGAATGTCATTTTGAGGACTTTATCCTGAGATGTGAATCTTAAGTGGAGCCACCAAATCAGTTCTTTTGTCAAGTTGAAGTGAAGTCTTCAAATACCTCAGAATCAGTTGTGTGTTTTCAATATTTGTGTGGAATAAAGGACAATATATTGCATAAATGGGATCAGAGTAAAGTATTTATACATTTTAACAATCAATACTTATTTTAAAATAGTAATGTATTAATAGTATGAATAACTATCTTTAATATACTACACTCTTATCAAGTACAATCCAGTTAAAGCAAGTTATCAACATATTCTGGTTATAAATGGATAAAGCTTATCTCTTGTGTGTCTAATGACCTGTGAGTGAGTAGCACAGTCAGCAGTGTGCAGACATTACACTTAGGATCATTGGCTCTAATTCCAGTCTATACATGAACTTTTTTGCTTTGTCATTACTTTAAATAATCATTCTTACCCTGGCACTTGAATTTTTCTACACTTTTAACTTATTTATCTGTTATTTTGGTTAGTTTTTCTAATTAGATTTAAAGTTGTAATTGAATTGGCTAGAGGAGAAGTTTATAAAAAGAGCCCGGTAATAAAAATGTGATAACAAGTTGAAAAGAACATGAAGTTCATTCTACTCTCGAAAAAATTGCCTTAAAAAAAGTAAAATGTTAATAAAGAACCTTACTAAAGAGAACGAGAAGTGAATAAAAAATAATATTGACATGAGTTTGTATCAATTGATAGCTTGATTTGAAAGTTTTTTTATCACTCCTGGTTATCTGCACATATTTATGGCCAGTAACTCAAAAAGGCTTTATATATATACAAAATCTTGTTTAAAAGTTTTAGTGCAATCATTAAATCGTTATATAATCCCAAACATTATAACATGAAAATTCATGTTAACTTTCCTTAAATGTTCTTACAAAATTTCGCTAAGCATTTAACTGAATGTGGGTATCGGTTATTCTAACTGATAACTTTTCAGTATATCCAAGTGGGCTGAAGATTTTAAAGACTACGAAAACAAAACTATTTAGTGAAAAAAGTAAATAATTATTCTTGTAACTTTAAAATTAAGTCAAGTTAAGTTCAAATCCTCACATTTAATTAGTGGACTAGGGTATTGGATATTTGCTATAGTTATATGTTATAAAAAATATATGTTTATTGTAGTATGTAATGGAAAGAAATGTCTGAAATCCTATTATTCTTTCAAATTATCCATCGTTAATAACAAATTTTAAACAAAGAGCGGGGTTTACTTACTGATCTAGATACTTTTTAGTAGATCTTATAAAATTAATTTTAATTAAGGAGGGTTTACTATATAGAATCTTGGAAAATGTTCAGTGTTAAATTGTGATTAAAATAATATTAACAGTTATCAGTTTTAAGTACTAACCCTGGTTTAACATGAAAAACAGACTTATAAAGTGTGTGGTTTTCTATTGTAAGTATGTAGTACTTTTAATAAACAGATAACCGTTGTATTCAAAGTTGGCAATACTTTTAATTTTGTTATTTTTATAGCTTTTTCCTGTAGTAAATCTAAATTATATTTTATTCTAAACACGTATCTGTTGAGAGTGTAAAAAAATTGAATAAGGTAATTTCCTAAGAATATATTAAGCGGACAGGTCGATTCCCAAAAACAAGACGTACCATAACCTTTATCATAATTAAATTTGTAATTCCTTTATTTGATGAATTATAAGTATTTTGCAGCTGTGAGGTCAAGTTTTTATTGAGTGAACTGAATGAAAGATGTTAAATTACATTTTAATTGTAAAGTTAACCTTGGTGTTGGGTTTTCTATAGTTGTAATAAATTTTAAAATATTTGTTGTCAGATAACTCAGCGCGTTTCCCAGATCAATCACGAATTTGGTGAACTGAAAGAGGCAAAAATTCCGACCTTGACGACCCCACATAGTCACAAGGTGTCTCAGTTTCACAAGAACCTCAAATCTTCTTTTGGTGAAAAGCTTAATGAGTTACAGGTTCGTATAGGACTTTTTCTTCTAATTCCAAAATCAATTTGCAATTATTAATTAATTATTGTAACATTTTTGATTATGTGTTTTTTATTATACATCAATAATGTATAATAATTAAAATTAACGTGTTTAGATTTTTATAAAGCTATCTCAAGTAAGTTTTACTCAGTTATTACTTATTTTGTTATTCTGTAAAGGAATAAAAAGAATAGAAATTCTGGGTAGTGCAAGGGTAAATTTTACATTGAGAACAAATTTACTTTTTCCTGTAGAAAAGGACTTGTAAGTTTTGTTTTTGGGAATCAAAAATTAAATAACACTGACTCTTTACTGAAAAGATCACATTTGAAGAAGTATTTGTGATAGTTAATAAACAAAGTAATGTAATACTAGTTTTATAAATATATACGCTAAGTTATAAATTTGCTTTAATACAACACATGTTTTTAACAATATTGACATTCTTTTGCAATTTTTAAGTGGCGATCTTAAGATTTTTTTACTTTTACAAATTCTATGTACTTCTGCAGTCATGGCAAAATGTTTGCATTAAATAAATATTTATTTTGCATGTAACAAATGCCTTGACATTTTTCCTAATGTTTTTACGCAGTCAGTTGAACCATGGTTTGGAAATGTCCTTCATGGAATTAAAAAAATTCAAGATGTATGAAAGAAGTTAGCATAATTACTTTGTTCTAGTTAAATAATTTGTTCTAGTTTTTAATAATTACTAATAAGACCTCCTTGTGTCAGCTTAGTTTTCAATGTTATCAGTTTAGTATCATCTTAATTAAGTTGAATGCAAGTAACATGAAAAATTACATGTTAAACTCAAATGATAAGCCTGGAGCATTACATTGTCACACTACTGAAATGTGTACTGTTGAACTTTATTTAGTCAAAATATTATTAAGACCTTTGTAAATGGATGTCACATTTATACATTATACCTAAGCAACATCTATATATAAAAATTCAGTGATGATGTTTATTTCATCATGAGGTGATTTATTGCAGACGGTTGTGCTGAAGAATCAGGGCTTCAACTTTGTACAGTTCTTACAAGAAATAGCTTCTGAGCAGCAGTTTGAGGTCACTTATGTAGATATCGAAGAAAAGTCCATGACAGGTTAGTATGTAAACTATAGGGTAGATTGTAAGTGTATTTTATTAAAAATTAATTGTATTTGTAAATTTCTAATAAAAATCTGTTGAGTAGTCTTACTTTTTTAAACCTTGATAGATTCCAATGTCTCCAAAATTAGAGTACATGAAAGCATATTTATAAGTTAAATTACATCAGTAGAATAATCTAATTATTTTGCTTCATTCATTGTTGGTGTAAAATAAAGGCATGCCCTTGTGAAACCTTGTCTCTCCAGTATGATGTTTGGAAAGCGGCTAGGTCCATCGAAAGAGGTTTCCAGTTTAAAAATTTCCAGCAAGGTAAGGTGTAGAATGAAAAACACATTTCTATGCAATGTAAGAAGCAATGCAAAATATACTCTGCAATATTTAATTATAGTAGTATATTTTTATTATTATTACTTCAAACAGTTAACACAGTGTTATTATATCTTTACATCAAAGAAATAAAGAGATAATACTTGGCTATCTATAACAGTGTCACTCTGAATTCGATGCTAGGGCATGAAGAAATTGTGGAAAATGAGGCAGTGGACAGGTTGGTGAGAGCTGAAACTGTGTCACAACATAAAGGTCCAGAACCTTTAATGGCTTCACCAATTTAAAATAAAAAATTCTGTTACAAAATGGGTGGCTGGAGAAGCTTTCCACTACAGGAAAAGTCACCCAGGTCTGAGACAATCAAAAGTTGTATATGTTATTTATATCCTAGGACTATTGTTGATCGAAGACCAGACATCAGATTATTGTTCAATCTATTAATTGGGCGTTACCCACTTAACTGTTTAAGATGGGTATCTCTTGAGCTGGACATACGTTGGTTCTGCACGGTCTCCAAGGAGACTTCTATACACATACATTCTATGATAGGAAGCAGTTGTCCTGACTATGTGGAGACATCTTCACGGGCATTTCTAAAACCCACTATAGTGGGATTTTTAGTTCCTTCTGACGTCTGTTCATCAAGAGCCTTAAGATGATTTGGTTGTCTAGATTTTAGTGTTATGCCACAAAAGATCCCCAGAACCTCATTGATAGGGTTACCCTCCTGCACAGTCAACCCTTAGTATCGAATTGTAAAATAAAGAGCAGAACATATACCTAACAGGTGAAATAGTGATGAAATAGACACCAGCACTGCGTAAATCAGGTGATCGACAATAATGGGCAGAGAGGCAGCACACCTAAGGTTATAAATATAAATATAAATTTATATGATAGTCAATACAATACTTGATTTTATAATGTGTTCATAAAGTACTGCACCGGTTCAATATTTTCTGAACTATTAAAGATAAAGTGATAACACTCATTATACAATTATTGCACCTAAAAATCTACTCTTTGAAGTAACTAACACTTTTCTGTCATATCAGGAGTACGGCCTACAAGGGGTCAGATGAGAATCTTAAATGAGATCATAGTTTGAATAGTACATCAAGTTAAATGTATCTATTAGAAGAACACTAAGCCGGGAATCTGACCTCAAAAGGTTCACACTCTAAAAATGGTGCTGGTTTACAGTTTCAGAAAGTTATAATGTAGGTTCTGTTGTAGACGGGTTAATATTCTTTACTTGGCTGAAGTTGGAAAGTTAAACTTTGTAAATGAATACTGGACATAGTTATGCTGTGATGTCAGTAGCTGGTGCAAACCGTCTTTCTGAAGCCTCTGTTGTGAATTTTGTTACTTATTTAGTTATGAAAATTGTAATAACTGTTGTTTTACAGTTAATTATGTTTAAAAACCTCATTAGAAAAAACCCATTTCATGTACTGATACTTTGAGATAACAACATTCAGTGAAATTGCCAGTCATTTTGTATCATTTGATTAATTCTCATTTAATTAAGTTAGTAATATAAAAGAACAGTTCAGAAACAAGACAACCATCAATACTGCAGAAGATAAATTCAGTACAATTGTTTAAATAATTTGTCAAAACTTAAAACTGACATACACATTGTCATTAATCTGGCACTGTATGATATGCAGGTGAAGAGGTAAGGTTGTAGTGTCAGGGTGTCATATCATCATAAATGAACCTCTCATATGGTCTGTCCACAGGAAAGTATCAGTGTCTGGTACAACTGTCCACCTTGCCTGTAGCGGTGTGTCACGGCTCTGGGAATAGCTCTAAGGAAGCTCAGACGGCTGCAGCACACAACGCTCTTGAGTACTTGAAGATAATGACGAAGAAATGAACATCTCCCGGACCCGAACTGGAAGGAGACTGTTGGTAGCTGCCTCTTCTACAACCGTATGGAGTCCGACATATGACTTATCCCCTAGGCTCCATACGGTTGCAGCGAGCGCAAAGAATCCACAAGTCTCCTCTTCATTCGGCTGGTACCAAACACTTTGAGACGACGTCCACTCGATGGGCGTGTACAATTATTTTCCCTGAGAATAGATTTTCCTTTCTTGTTTGTGCTACCTCATTAAGTGTTGCACTGAGCTTTTGCTTTTAGATGTTTATCGTGTCTGTTGTCGAGATGACAAAAAAAAATGTTCATGTCTGTTTTCTAGACAACAACAAAATTTGAAATTGTCTAAAGGGAAATGTAATATCGGGGTGGGACCATCTTGGACAGTTATTTCAACCTCTTTACTCGCAGATTTTTAATTTTATTAATTTTGCTGACGATTTAATCTTAAATGTTATTGTTTATTGTTACCTGTCAAACAAGAATTAATTATAAAGTTCTATCTTTACATTAAACAAGATGTTATTCAAGGTGTTTTTTTTATCTTGAAATATTTAAATTAGAAATTCAAATTGTTTCTTCCAAATTTATGACAGTATTTTTATACTTACATTCAATTGTACTTTTAGAATAAAATGTCTTATTTTTAACACTTGTTAATGAGTTCATAATTGGCTTGTCATTTTATTTTAGAACACATATCATTATGTTTCAGAAAATCTTGTTGGGAACGAACATTGTGATTTTTATGTCAGGGTGTAGTAATTTGTAATGTTTCCATAACATTTTTGTTATATTTCTGCATGATAATTACAACCTAACTCAATTCTGCAGCTAATTATTCAGTTGTTAATTGTGTTAAGACATTTGTGGAAATTAACGATGAATTGACACTTTTGAATGCTGCACCTGTAATCCATGGCTCTTTTTAGAATAATGATTGTTTTTAATAATTTCAAACAAATAATTGCTTGCATTCAGTATATGGTATAAATGTTTTAATGAAATGACTCGATTCTTCTTACTTTGTTCTTTCTTGGAAAACAATTTTTTTGAATAATTAAGTTTAAAATTTATAAATATTGGGAGCATGTAAATAAAACACATTTAAAAATGTTTCTTGTGTTCAGAATAATTGTCAATACTTTTTAGCAAACATTGAATTAGATTTTGTATTGTTTTATTTGTATTATAATTTGAAACATAAGTTTTTACACAATGTAACTTACAATATTAGCATTTGCTGCTTTCTCTCATTGAATAATTTTAGTAACATGGTTAGTTAAATCTTAAACAATTGATTCTGTCAAATTACGTAATCTGCATTTAACACATCTTCATCAACACTTGTCTTTTTCCTCCTTGCCAAGATTTTTAATTTGGTCAAACTATTTGTAAATTTTCATCCAGTAAGTACATGGAAGATTTGTTGTGGTATGTATGTAAGAAAAACAATATTTTAGTTTAGTTTTAAATCACAAGTTTTATAAAATCTAAAATTGAGGTGATGGAAAATAAATTTTAGGTTTTACTCGATTTAGATTTGTACTCATCATCAAACTTTTTTTAAATAAGTATTATTTAAACATTAAAAATATACATAAGTCTTGTTGGAAAATCGCAGCACTGTGAGTTAAAAAAGGTTGAATTTTCTTTCCAAGGTGGTCCAAATTTCCAGAGCAAGGCTGTTTATCTACAAGCTATACTTTGCATAGAACTAGTGGGATTTTCCCCTTCTCACATTTGGAGGGACACTACCAGAAAATTGCAAAAAAGGAGAGAAGTTCTGTTTTTTGTTCACTGTGTCATCTTTTTTGTGTTTTGTATTTTTTGTAGTTTTCCTCTGGTGAGTGCTGGTTTTATGGACCGACTACTTTTGGAAAATGGGCATTATTTTAATGCAAAGTATAGAGGTTGTAATATTTGATCTAGTTGTAGTTATAAGTTTAGTTCCTTAGCTATAGATGTATGTACTTTATCTTTGACGTATTTTAAAGATTCACTAGTATAAAGAAAGCATAATCACAACTGATATTGTTAAATATGTTCTCATTTCTTAAAAGTTGATTTAAAATTGTGATGCCTGTATGAACTTTGTTGATTTTGTTGCTGAAGAGTTGAGCTATTTAATTTTCAAGTGTTTAAATTTGCGTTAGAACGAAAGAGTTAATTATTTTCTTTTCATGTAGATATGGTTTAAAATAGAATAAGTATAATTTGTCAATCAATTTAATCTGTAACCACCTCATTGTCAAATTAATTCAGAATTCCATCTGTATCAACTTTTGAGAAGTTATGTGTTAGTAAAAACATAGAACAGATGATGTGTTAGAATTGATACTTTTTACTCATACATACCCAAGGTTTAACCAAGTTTTTAGATTATTCTGTAGGAAGAAGTGTTATACTTGTTTCTGCTTATAATCTATCTAATGGTTATGCTTACCAACCTAATACTCAGTTTATTGACACGTATGTTGAACTTGCCAATTAAAAGAGTAATAAATCAAAACTTAAATAGTAATAATTTCGTTTGTTTAATTATCCCACATAGTCTCTGTAAGGTTTGTAATGAAACTTAGGTTAAGTTTGATATGAAATATAGTGCAAAAAGAAAAAGAAATACTCGGTGGAGACCAAATCTGAAAATTACCAAGTTGTATAATTTGTATAAATTAAATTATAGTGCCTGAATTAATAATAGTAGTGAATATTGAATCTACTAATTTAGACATGTTGAGGTAAAACTTGTGCTTCTGCTATGATTAAAATTAATGTGCAGCAGTGTAAAATTCATAATTTTAGGAAATACAAGTTGTTATGCAGCGGTTGTAACACAAGATATTAAAAAACTGTAAAACGTAACACATCTCAGCATTATTAGCATCTTACTTTTATAGCATGCTGAAACTGCAACCATAATGTTTCACTTATTAAACAACTGATGACCACCAGCTGCTGGAAATAGATTATTATAACTGGTGCAAGTACAATACTATGGAGGTCTTCTAATGGTTGATGCATAGAAATTATTCTTTTAGTAGATTTTTATAAACTTTTTTAAGAGAAGATACTTAGCGATATCACTGCTGCAGGAACAAACTATTGGTGTGATCTTTCCATTATAAGTTCGGACACGCCAACCGCCGCTGAACGATACCAGTGAGCAAATTATGTAACTGAAGCCTAAACATTATTAAAAAAAAAAATCTTTTATCCTTCTGAAAAATTAGTTTATAGACATACCTAAAGTGTCCACGTTGACGTGGTTAAATCAACAAAAGTGAAAATTATGCACAGTAATGAAATTGTAGACCTTACTCATAAATTTATGAACAATTGAAGTATATTAAAAATCTACCTAAAATTCAATAAACGTACTTTGCACTGCAAAATTTGACACATTAACACTAATTATTTTATTTGAAAATATAACATGACTTTCAATTTGCAATATATAAAAAAGTAAACTTCAATATGTTAACTTTTTTAAAACAACCAGTTTAAAATTATTGGTTGTGAATTTAAAACTGATGAAAGACTACATAAAATTTGTGTAATATCTGCATGTATGAATTTTCAGTCTTCTGCACAATTAAAATTGTCCAGCGCACAGCTCCTTGCATATTAAAGTTTACAGTTTTACCTTTGCCTTAAGATATTGTGACAAATATTTAATCATACAATAAACCATGGGTTTTCAGTAAACTTATGCATACTTTTGTAAGCCTTATCTGAAAATGTCACGTAAATAGTTGAAACTAATAACTCTAAAAAATTCATGCACAAAGTCTATGTCTAAAAACTGCATTTTGTTAAACGGTTTTAAGTCAATTTAAAATATCAAGAGGATAAAATGGAGATACTTTGAATAAAGTGACCAGAAACCCAATGGTATCAGGAGGGATACAGTACAAACAAGTCCTAATGTTGTTTTAAAATAACAAATAGAACTGACAGTTAAGTTATCAAGAGGATGGTCAACAAACAAATATTATTGTTTTCAATACAAAAGTCATCCAAATTATGAACTAGGCAGTTGCACAAGTATAAAAGTATCTAGTTTCTGATCATAAACTTTAACCCTGGAAGTGTCTATCGGAAATTCTAAAGTGTACCCTGATTTTGTAGGTCTTTCAGAGTCTCTTTATAAATTTCATATAAAATCTTATAAGTAGTGTTATATACATTACTCAATAAAGTTAGTGATGTCAGATTCTACAGAATGTAACAAATATTACTTGATCTACATGAGTCACCCATTCTGGTGTTATAATAAACAGTTTTTGATATAACTTTGCTCATTTCAAATAAAAAAAAAACTTCCCAACAAAAATAAATTACATGTTTACAAACATCAATATCCGCTGCACAGAGCTTAACAACAAAATCACATCTGAGAAAATCACCAGATTGGTAACTAGTAATGGGTTAAAAGAAAATCAAAGACTACAAAACATTAAAAACAACAAGTTGTAGGCTTTAGATTAATGTACAATCTAAAGGTCTTTGACCAGTAATTATGCTTTTATCAGTAAAGTGCAATCAACACTTTCGGTTGCAATTTGGAAGTTACGCGATCGACAACAAATGGGTTTGATCAACGCTTCCAGGGTTACCACCAACAAAGTCATATAACATACAGCTGAATTTAATTTTGTTTATTATCTGTTCTTTCTTTTTATGTTATTTACTAAATAATTTGTAACAATAATTAAAGTTCTAACTATGAGTTTACATAATAATTTATCTTAAAAAACATAATTTAATGCAATCGATTAAAATCTTTAGTTTTCAGTTAATTTCAAGATTGTTAAAAGATTATTTACTAGGGGATGATACTGTAAAGTGTATATCATGAGTTGTAATATACTTCGTGATTGCAATATGTTAACAGAGCTTTTATTTTGTATGGAAAACAAATTAAGACATTAGACTCAAATGAATCTTATCTTCGTACTAATTAAAAAGATAACCCTACATGCGGAATTAATATAACATGGCTTTTTTTTTGGAAACGGAGTAAATTTGATTGAGGCTAAGTTACGTACACGATTATTAATTTCTTATTGGATGTTCATATAAATCAATTTTATTGTGGTTATCATTAGGTCTAGAGGAAAGAGGGTTAGAAGAGTGCATTAGAAAGACTATTGATTCAAAATTTTAAAAATTGGTTCAAAAATTTATTTTTGGGACACGTCTGTGTTAACATGTGCCAAACCGCTCCTTCACATCAACAATGCCCGGCAGCTGTAAGATGGTACACACTGACTTCTAGTAGTGTTTATTTGAACTACTATAAGTCCACAGTAGTGCTGTTTAATTGCTACTACACTCTGACAGTCAACTAAATAACTGTTGCGAAAGCACATGGTGTAGTTTTACCTAGGCGTTAGAAACAGAAAGAACATAACTATTAGTTTTTCAGTTGTGGTTTTGAAGTTGCTACTGTAATTTCATCTCTTTTGATCATGGTTAAGCTGATATAGCGGGATATATTTGTCATAATATTCAGAAATTTTTATCAATTTTAGATTTGAGTTGAGAGTTCAGATGTGTTGTGAGTTGGGCATTCATCAGTTTGTAACTTATCTGAGAATAACGATGGCGATTGGGATGTAAACTCAATATATTAACGATCTGACGTGATGAAACATGAAACAGGGGATTCTGGTAGCAGTTTGGTAAATAAATGTGTTATGTGCTACCAGCTGAGCAGCTCTGTGTGTGGCACATAAACCCGGCAATAACGAGTGACAGCATTACCAGTCTTTTTCTGGTTGTGTATGGATATATTTTCTTTATCGGGAATATATATCTACATATGTTTAAAAAATATATGACTCCATCATATTACACGTAATTGTTTTCATCAAATAGGTTATGTCCTGTATTTTAGAATTTGCTTTTGAAGCTGCGGGTAACTGCTCCAAAATGAAAATTTTTATTTCTCAATTGAATTTTACAAATCATTGATAATGTCAGTAATTACTTTTAAATGTAAGGAAAAACTTTAATAATTTGAGTTAAAAAAATAAATTTTTAATAAAAATGTATGTTTAAAAGGTAATGTTATTTATATTAAAAAATTCTTCAATACTATAAAATGGATTTTTAAAGAGTCAAGAATAAAACTTACCTTTAAATTTAGTAATTTTAGTATACAAAGGAATCATAGGTTTCAGCACATTAAATATTTTGAGAGACCAAACAATGTGGTTATTTAGGATCTTACTTAGGCAGTAATATCCTTTTACTGTTTTCCTGGTATCTTGTTAATGGCCATTGTAATTAAATTTTAGAATCTTGATGATTAAAGATGTGTTTTATATGGTTTTTAATGAATGACTGTGGTTTAACACACATTATTTTCAGTGGTGTGTTCATCCCTATAACAAAAAACAGTTTTTGCATCAGTTTTTTTTTAACTGACGCAAAAGTTAAAAAATTACTATATCTGTGGGCTGTTTTTGTTTTTGGAAAATTTCCCTTGGATAACTTACAAAAAATTATAACGGTAGTGAAAAATGTGGAGTTGCAAGGAAAATAGAGGAAACTGTCTTAGAGTGACATTTCAAGTTCTTTGATAAACTTTCTTTCCAATCGATAACAATAAGGGATACAGGCTACTTCCATGTTTATTTTTCTTATTAATCATTAATTGGATCAAGAAGTGTGTTTAAATATTCTCTCACACCTTTAAACATTCTCATAAAATAAAGTTTTATTGGTTTATATATTATCTTAACAATCTATTATTATTTGATCATTTTTAAATGGCTATATACATATTTTAATATTTAAGGCATCATATTGGATTTAATACAATGGACAGATAGAATACAGATAAGAAAGAATACAATTTATGCAGTCATTGTATCATTGTTTCTCAAATGAGGTTTGTGGTGATATAAATTTGACCTCTTAAGCACATGTTCAATAAACAACCTATTTGAATTTAGTACTGATAAAGGGATTTGACTGTGGATTGCCTGAAAAATACAATTCCACTATAAATGACAGAAAATGATAGAAGATAAAAGATAGAAAATGCACAATTCATGCAGGTAGGTGCAGATTGATTTGATCGAAAGACCTTGAATTTCAATGGTTACCTTGTTTATTTACCGATTAAAATAAATTTTGATTTATATAGTTTAAGTGTGACAAAAATTTCCAATAATATAAGGTTGACAGTATATTTCACTCAACACTATATACCTTACAATTGTGTTAGAATGTACATAAAACTAAATAAGTAGTAATTTCATGACACAATTTGCTTGAATTCTTAATCTGCTTTACTGTAATTGGATTTAAAGATGGTCAAGGCTGAAGAATGCTGTAAGGAATTCACAATACCGGGCGGTAGCTTTAGCAAAGTTATTGCCACATTCCTGAGGAGACCCAGGAACCTTCAAAGGAATCAGCTTTTGTTATAATTTTTACACTTCACTTGATTCTTTAACCAAGCTCAAAGACAAATTGATGGGAGCTTTTATAATTAAGAAGTTTAATAATTAGTTTTTATTTCCTCAATAATTGTTTTTTTTCCATAGTGTCAGTTCTGGTTTGGTTTAAAAACTATGCTACTTAATTGTTACATGCAATCAGTTACAACTATACTAAACTTGGGAATACAAATTTGATGATTCTGTGGTATACTACAGAACTAAGCTGAATATAACCTTCTTCTGATGAATATATTTTACTCTTTACTTCATTTATGTTGCTTTCACTTTTATAATTCTATTGCCAGTGGTATCTAAGTAAGGCCCAATAATTCATGATTATTTGATTATGTACCATACATTGTAAAACCACAAAGAAACAAATGTAAACACTTGTCTGTGTAAAAACAAAGATTCTGTCAAGGTTTTGGAAAAATGTTCTATTTCCGTGTTCATCTACTATTACAAGTTCATTAAAATCTACAACAATAACCAGTATCGTGTTCACCCCAGTTATTTCTATATGTGATGTTAAACATTTCTGAGATACTCGAATTAGGGAAAGTATGACCAAAAGTTAGTTGATTTATAAATATCCAGTGTTTTTCTGTGCTAGTTATTCTTTGCTACTACTACTGATAAACTCTATATCTGCAGAACAAGATCTTATATATAAAATAAAGTGTTAATATTGTGACATGGCTCATGGGTTTATTTGATCCAAATTAAAAAGGGGAAAATAAATATAGACATAATGGTATTTTTGTAGTGTTGTCAGTCTTCTCTCTTCCAAAAGAAACATGGACATGTATGTGACCTAGAAAAATTCCAGAAGGACATTAAATGAAGTTGACATAATTTTATAAAGGTCTTGGTGATACTAGAACTATGAAGAAGATAAAGTTTGAACAATCATAGGAAAAAAAGAGAACATTTGTTTTATTTGAATTCTGGATGTCAAGTAGGTAGTATATGTACTCGTATAGCATTCAGTCTAAGGTAAAAATACCTAATTTAGGTTGGAATAAGAGTATCAGAAACCAAGATGTCTTGAGAAATGTACAGGGATATTTTAATAATTTTCTGTTGGAGTGACTTAAATGTGAAACTATACCATTGACCATTGCTTTTCACCAAAAAAATGTTTGCAAAATCTTAAAATTTAGCATATACATAAGTGGTTAATTTTATTCTATAAATCTTGATAAGATGAGTAAAAATGACAGTAAACACATAAACAAAAATTAACTATGGAATAGTTTTTGATTTTATCAGCAATTAATGAAAAAAATTTTTATAAATGATCAATGAATAAAAGTATGAGAAAATTATTGAAATGGTTAGACATTTTATAAAACTCTTTAGGAGTAGATCTAGATAGCAGTGGTGTAGCTAGGTCTTTAAAATGTATGGGAAGTTGGTTTTACAGGACTTTATATATACAAATACATGCACAATGGAATAAAATCCAACGATGTGAATTAGCTTAAGTATGGGTTAGCTGATTAGCAACTGTTTAAATACTATAGTGTGCATTAGTTTTTACAATAATTGTTTTATTCTCGATTATACTTTAAGGTCCCATTGAGATCTCTAGGTAGCGGGGGAGGGGGGCTTGTAAACTCCCTTGGCCATTATAGCTCTGTTAGATTACACGGGTAAACTTAAATAAATCATCTGTTATTGTATGCAAAATGTAATCGAGATAAAAAAAAAAACAGGTTCACAACTAATAATTAAATCAATATATTTTAAAATATTTTTACCACTGAATAGAGATCTGGTTTCAAAAGTGTTCCATTGCAACTTGGTTTTTTAAAAGCAAAATAAAGAATGAGATTTTTTAATAAGATTTAAGAAAATTTTGATCTGGTTTAGAGATTCAGTTGATCGAAATGTTAAAAATAATATGTCGTTCGAAATTTCATTGTATATGAACATTTTGTGGTCCTCAACATACTAATCCATGCATCACTTTCGTGGTAATATTCTCTAATCGGACCCACCCACAAAGAATCTAAAGCAATAAATACTGAGTAAATAAAAATGGCGATCAATATTTTCTTCTTTGTCACATCATACACCAGATGACCCCTTTGACTGGTGGTTTCCATTCCGTTAGTCTTTTGGTATTAATTATAGGATCTACGTCATTTCTTTACTTGGAGTAAAACTTGTTAGTTGTTATAGTTTATTTAATAGACTAATTTCACTATAGTTTGATTACAACATAACATGCTGTGTGGTTTATCAATAATTTTAGTCTAAAATTTATGTATTAATTGTAGTGAGAATACTTGAAAGTAATTACTGTAATGGTTGCTTAGTGTCCTTAGAAAAATACAAGATTTTGTATGTTTAATAAAAAATAGTACCAATCTGTCTTTAAAACACTTTTGATAAGAAATTATCAAGTGAAAAAATTGGTCAGTCTCATTGTCTCTGATTTCTAAACATACTTGCTAAAAAATTAATAGTAATTAATAAAATATGTCGACTATGATTTTTAATAATAAATGGATTCCCTTATGAAAACCAAATTTATTTGTGGATTTTCAACAAGTCAAAAGTAAGTTACAGAGAGATAACATACAAACCGCTGTATCATCAATTAATAGTGATTTAACACTACAAATTTCAAACCAAAAACAATAATTAAAATAAATGAATTAAGAATAAATTAATATTAACCAGATCAGATAACCTTTTTGTTAATGCTGTATATACCTTATTTAAATTTAAGAAGCTTTTCAAGGGAAAATAAGCTTACCTAACAGTCAGTGTCCCAAGAACTCTAATATGAGATGGGCTTTACTTGATAATTTTAAACCTTACTATATCCATTTTGAGGAGGTTTGGGTAATTTTGAAGCCTATAAAACAAAATATTCTTATATTGTTACTATAATAATATAAATATTCTATTTGATGTTCTTATTAAAATAATGGATATTTTACAATTTCAGTCTCTTCAAAACTGGTAGGGATGAACGTTCTATATAGATGTCCTCATGTACTATAATCAAATGATATGTGTATAATTAATTAATCCTGTAACTTTTTCCAATGTACCAGTAAATAGGATGATTGTACTTTGTAGCAGGTGAAGTACTTTCTTAAAATAGCACCAACCACTACCCGAGTGTCTGGTTACCCACTTGTGTTGCTGATTCTGTTAATGAGCAGTTGGTAATTAAATTATACTTGCAAATTACACAAGTGAGAGTTTTCAAAACCACAAGAGTTCAAGTGTCCTATTTTGAGATCATTGAGGGATTTCACTGACCAATGAAGGTGGACATTTGAAGTATATATTTAAAACATTTATCATAGTTTAATAAAATTTCAACATTACTCATAAACGTACAGTGTCCGTATTTTGTTTGTAATATTGGACAAGCATAATTCATATTTATAATGTAAATATGATTGAGAATTATTGGACTGTACTAGAGATTCGTCCAATATTGACCAATACATGAAATTACAATTGTTAGAATAAAAACTTAAGTTTGAAGTAGGCACAAGTTACTCATGTCTCTAGTGCCTATCTTTTGTCTTTATTATTCTCCTTCTAATTGTACTTATAAGAACAACTTTTAATTTAGTACAATTAATATTACTGTACTTGCTCTTTAGTGGCGATTGAATGAATTTGCTTATTTAAAAAAGTACTTTTTCAAATAAGTAAATTTTACATTGATTTTACCATTTTATTAGTTTCATTTCAAAATCATATACTACAGAAGTACAAAAAAATAATAGCTAGCTAAACTATCAGCGCTGTTATTGAAATAACAAGAAACCAGATTCGGTGGTTTACTATTTGTGTTTAAAAGTTTTACACCACTGCTGCTCAGACAATAATTTTTTGCTTTACTTTAACACAAAAATTAAATTTTTGAACTTCCTATTCCACGTAGTTACCAGGCTAAATTCATTACCCATTCAAAAATCATTCACCTCGCACACTCTCAAGATTCACCCACGTTACTCATTCACACTTAAATTCACTACATATGACATTATTATCATAGTAGATATCTTTGAAAGTTAGCACATATATCCATACCACTGGCATACATACGTATACATACATCACCCACAGACACCCTAACCTCTACGTATACAGGGTGAGTCTGACCACCCGTGCAGTATTTACAGCTGTCTTAATAACTGACTTCCAAACTTTTTCTATCTCTTTTCTCCATAATTTGGCCTCTCCGAATCCGTTAAAATTATTTTTAATTTTGAAAAATGCCCCTAAAGGGCCCAATTTGGGGGGTAGGGGTACTTTTTGGGGAATTTTCAAATGTAAACATGGGTCATGTGATACATCAATTTAAAGGTCTTATTACACCGAACATTTTGGGGCAAACAACAGTTAATTATCTTTAACCGTATGTACAGGGTGTACCAAAACGTTTTGAAATAGGACTTTAAAATAAAGTACCGTGTTACCCTACCTACAATACGGAACAGCTCCAGATTTTTTTCCTAACTTGCTATTGACCTATTTTTCCATGAAATATGTGGTACGGGCATTTTTCACTGGATTTTCTAAATTTCAAAAATATTCAAAATTTAAGAACACAAAAAATCCTAACACTCAAAATTCTTAAATAGCAACATATAATAAATTTTATATCAAATAAAAGGTCTTTTTAAAACAAACTTTTTTTGTATTTAACTTTTTTCCCTATCTCTTACTGTTTCAAAATGGCAGCCGAAAAACTGAATTACGTATGTCTGTTTACAAAATGTAACAAATTAATTTTAAATTATATGAAATAAAAATATGTCCTTTAATTTTTAATTTGCTTAATAGCTCTGAATGACCTATGAACTAGCCATAATCTTACCTTTCATTGATTTTGCTAGTAAAGGTGCTCGAATTGTAGTCCGTCATTTGCTAAACACAGTTCTAATCTGGAACTTAAGCTATCTACAGCTCGCAACACTTCTTCGTGGCTGATTGAATTTATAGCATTCCGGATTCGCTGCATCATATCTTCGGGTGTTGTCGGTCGTAAAACATAAAACTAAGTCTTTCAGCCTACCCCAAAAGTAAAAGTCCATACAGGTCAAATCAGGGGATCTTGGTGGGTAGTTAACTGGACCACCTCTTCCAACCCATCTTCCAGGATATTGTTCATCAAGCGTTTGTCGCACGTTTTGCGAGTAGTGAGCCGGAGCACCGTCGTGCATAAACCACATATTGCCAACAACTTCGTCAGGTACATCTATTAATAAGTTAGGCAAGTGATTAATTAAAAAATTGTTATAAGTCTCTCCATCTAGGTGTCCTTCAAAGAAAAAAGGACCTACAATTCTCCTACCAACAATACCACACCAAGTATTCACAGTCCAGTACCTCTGGTTGTCAACCTCTCGTATCCAGTGGGGGTTCTCATGAGCCCAGTACCTCATGTTGTGACGGTTAACTTCGCCGTTGCTCCGAAATGTAGCTTCGTCACACCATAGTAGATTGCGAAAAAAATGTTCATTTTGTAGCAACTTTTCTCTTGCCCACAAACAAAAATTCATTCTTTGAATGCCATCATCACCATGAAGTTCTTGATGCAGGGACATCTTGTAGGGATGCATTTTATTGTCTTTCAGGATCCTCACCACTGAACTTTGACTCATACCAGAATCAATAGCTATTCTTCTGGAAGAATCATTTGGGTTTAGTTGCACTGCCGCCAATACTTCTGGTGCCCTATCACTTCTTACAGGCCTTGCAAGCGTTTTTCCCTTATTGCTGTCAGGCTGTACCTGTCCTGTTTCACGAACTCGAATAGCAAGTCTTTGAAAGGCCATTCGTGACTGAGGTTCTCTATTTGGAAACCGTTCGGCATATACCCTCGCAGAAGCCACATAGTTTTGAAAACATTCGCCTAACACCATTAGCATATCGAATGCCTCTGCATTTGTGTACGGCATTTCGAAAAACCACAAGCTGTCCTTAACAGCAGACACCAATGAACTGACTAAGGGTAGCCTTATCACATTTGTCAGATAAAGATGTCTAGCCAGCTTACCGCAAGTGATAAGCCTGTTGAGGGTGGTACAAAGTACCTTTCTAGTCCAAGACTGCATTGAGATTGTGCATACATGAATCAATGTTATCTTTAAAAGATAACATGGAAACTACTACAAAAAATATTGGGCCACATTAGAAAATTAAAACATGCTTAATTTTGGCCTGATTTCATAACAAATTCTGTTTATTTAATCACAAAAACCTGTTTGTTCAAATAAAAATAATTTGTTACATTTTGTAAACAGATATACGTAATTCAGTTTTTCGGCTGCCATTTTGAAACAGTAAGAGATAGGGGAAAAAGTTAAATACAAAAAAAGTTTGTTTTAAAAAGACCTTTTATTTGATATAAAATTTATTATGTGTTGCTATTTAAGAATTTTGAGTGTTAGGATTTTTTTGTATTCTTAAATTTTGAATATTTTTGAAATTTAGAAAATCCAGTGAAAAATGCCCGTACCACATATTTCATGGAAAAATAGGTCAATAGCAAGTTAGGAAAAAAATCTGGAGCTGTTCCGTATTGTAGGTAGGGTAACACGGTACTTTATTTTAAAGTCCTATTTCAAAACGTTTTGGTACACCCTGTACATACGGTTAAAGATAATTAACTTTTGTTTGCGCCAAAATGTTCGGTGTAATAAGACCTTTAAATTGATGTATCACATGACCCATGTTTACATTTGAAAATTCCCCAAAAAGTACCCCTACCCCCCAAATTGGGCCCTTTAGGGGCATTTTTCAAAATTAAAAATAATTTTAAACGGATTCGGAGAGGCCAAATTATGTAGAAAAGAGATAGAAAAAGTTTGGAAGTCAGTTATTAAGACAGCTGTAAATACTGCACGGGTGGTCAGACTCACCCTGTATACACATGTATTAGCGCACATTCACAATCTACATATACACGCTCATTCCATTCACTAACACATACGCTAGCTTTATCAATGTATAATTTATATTATTTTGTATTTAAATGGTTTCTAACATGAATTTAAGGCGTATTTGAAGATACATTTTGTACAAATAAAAAATACAGTTGAATACACTTGTAGTGAATATTATGGTTGTAGGAAATAGAAAAGGTTGTAACATTGGTTTTTGTCTCATGAAACAAATATTGCTTTATAACAACAGCAAAGAAAAATTAATAACACCAAGTATTGTAATTACATTTTACTATCATAATGTAGAACTATTGTTTTGTGAAGTTTTCAACTCATATTAAAATAGTGTCTAAATATTACAAAAACACTATGGTATTGTGTAAAGTGATGTTATTTACCTTTAAACACTAACGCATAACAAAATTAAATAACTTTTTATGCAGAATAAATTAAAAAGTATACAAAGATTAAAGTTGTGACTATACATGCAAAAATGGGGTTATTTAAAATCTCAAATTTTTACAGTTTAAAAAGAGCAATTTTCTCATTTTGTAGCAGTTATTTTGGCAATACGTGTTGGTATATGCCATATAGTTAGTTAGAAAATAACTAAAAGAGGGGTGTATTCAAAATCATTTTACAGTAATCAGCCTCGGAGAACAAGCTAATTATTTTATTTGCAATCTCGTATAAATTGTTCTAACACAGGCACCCTATGTAAGAAAAGTGGGTCCAATATGTTACATATGAAATGCTGTCCTATTTCCATAAAGCCGAGTTATAGTGTCCGACTACAGAAGGTGAAAGCTTGTTTATTCATGTAATTAGACCCCAGATATGTAGATTGTCTCTGGGTCAGCCGAGCACTACCAGGGTTGTTCTGTTAATTTACACAATATGTTGATGCCATTAGTGCACTCAATGTATACCCGTAGAATTACATTCAGGAAAATTGAGTTCAAAAATAGTTACTTAGTATTATAGTCAGATTTAATGTCATTAGGTAACTTGTTTACTAGTATTTACTAAGAATAAAAAAAAAACTAGAATAAAATGTAAAAATTCGTTAATATACATCCGATCTAAGTTCAAAACCATCAAAATTAAGTATAATGCTTAAATTATTTCGCTGTGAAAAAAATTGAAGCATTTTTATCACTTTTCACAGAATATTTAGGGGCGTTCTTTGAATAGTTGTATTGATTTTATATATTTATAATTCTTCGGGCATTTTGATAATTTTAGTTGGAAAGGTTGGCTAGCCTGACTGTCGACTGGTTTGTTTTTATTCTGTCTATCAGTTTTTCCCCCAACACCTTTTGAGCTAACGGTAAAGACCAATTATTTTTGTGTTTGGAATATTCGAGAAACATTTGGTTATATTTGAGTCAGTTAGTGGTTTGTATTTAGTACGTGATTGTGATAATTTGAGTTAGTTTTCTGATTGAAATGGCAAATAAGAAGAAAATGAATAGCTCTAGGAGCTGATACAAGAAGAGGAAGTATTAAATCATAAAGCTGACACATTTGTTAGCAGCAGGTGATTCAAATTGTATTTCCTTGCAATTAATGAAAGATTTGTCAGATTGTTCCCAGCGTAAGCAAAATAATGGAAATTTTGTAGATAGGCCAATCAAATTTGTCTTTGACATCTGAAGTGTATGCCCACAAAATCTACTAAGTTTATTATTTCATATTCTAGGCTGTTATTGTTGTTTTTATTATAAGTACCTATCAAAGTTGTAATCCAGTTTTAGCTTCGAACTTGAGGTGGTTGGCCTACTTTGTCCAACAGCAGAAGGCAATTTGTCTTCTATGTTGTATCAGATTTTGTAGCATTCTTAAATCCACATTTGGTATATCGGTTACGATCGTTCCGGGCAAAGGCTACGCTGCTTCGCAGAGTCTGTGTGGCGTTCTCAATTTGCCTCGTCCTCCAAACAAATTCTCAAAACATGAGATTGTTTTATGTAGGGCGTGTGAAAAAATGAAGAGGCAATGCGAAATGCCGTTAAAGAGGCTGTACTTCGGAATGAAAGTGGCGCCCAGCGAGATTTGTGTTGGTCTCGACGAAACTTGGCATAAGCGAGGTCACATCATTGATCAGGTTTATGACGCTAACCTCAGTTGATGCACGAAAACAATTTCCATCCCATGTCTAAGCACTGTAGTTGCCCTGCTAAAGTAGTGTGCATTCGCCTGACTGTGGTGCTAATTATATTGGAACAAGTGTAGGAATGGAGGTCAAACGAGCCCTTACCTGTTTCAACGTTCCATTGTTAAGTATGATGTGAGGTACACTGACTATTTAAGTGACGTGGACTCTTCAGCCCATAAATTTATATCGGAAGCCAAGCCATATGGAGACTGTAATATAACCAATCAAGAATGTGTGGCACGTCAAAAAGCGCGTGGTTAAAAGGTTGTGGGATTTATGTAACAAGAGCAAACTAACGGATGGCAAAGCTCTCTCTGGCAAAAACCGTCTTACTGAGGTAGCTTTATAAAAACCCATACTTTATGATCTTGCCATTAGGCTAAATACCCATAGTACTAACGATATGCAGAAAGCAGTCTGGCATCCTATTAGCACATAATGTCAACTAAGGAAAGCCCAATGCACCAGCTCTGTCCAAAAGGGGAAGAGTCATGGTGCAAGTACAAAAGGCGTTGATTTTAAAAGAAAACTATAAGAAAAAGAAATATTTTTTTCCAGAGACCGTTATGTTACTTTAGTAGCCAATATCTAAATCCCTAGCTGATCTTTAACTGTTACAAAAGTGTTAGGAAGGTAAATCTCAAAATCCAAACGAGTCACTGAACAACGTGGTCTGGGCACGTCTTCCAAAGAGGACATTTGTACACTACTGATCAATGAAGTTTGGTGTATGTGAAGCATTCAACGATGGATGTATAACTAAAATGAAAGTAATGAAGGAGCTGGGCCTAGAATCAGGAAGATACATCGTCAAAGCTATGGAGGTACTCGATTGGAGGCGGGTGTACTTCGCTGACAAAGGACCAAAGGACCTGGAAAAAAATACGTCAAAAGAGAACTCTAGGAAAGTTAGAAGATCTGTATGTTACCGAAGAAGATCCAAAGCATACAATCCTGGAAGCCTTTAATTTAAGGTAAGCCAGATTGATTATTAATTTAGTGTTGTCCTTTTAAGTTTTGCTCGTTTCCCAAAAATCTACTTTTTACACTGGTAGCCTATAACACATTACTTAAAACGAGTGGAGATGATGCAGCCAAATATTTACTAGATGCTTACTACACTAAGTACTAGTTCCTTACATACTTATTACTAATATCTTAAATGAAAAAAAATAAAATGCTTGGGGTTTTCTAATTTTTTTTAGTACTTTTTGTAAAAAATCATAATTTGGCGGAACTAGAAATAAGTCCAATCTATAAAATAAAAAAAATATAGTACTATCTTATGTGGAACTTGAGTAATGTTTAATATAGCTAACATTATGGTCTTATGGCAGTCGCTGTGCTCTTAAGGTCGGTTTTGTTACAGTATTAAAATAGTATTTTCAATGCATTAGCTGTATTAAATTCTTCACTGGCGTAATATGGAGTAAAAGTAAGATATTCACTTTGTCTTTGTTGTCTCCATTACGCTAATGACCAAGCACTATTATAAAATTGAAATGTAAACACATGTTTCAGTATCTTTGAATAACTTCAGCTGAAAGTGTCAACAGTAGTTTGGTGTCAGTTAAATTTGGATCGTTCATTCAATGTTTGGTCAATTTGTTTGTTGAACAACTATTTTGTTTGTTTACTTCATATGTCAAGTGATCTAATCTTGATCATTTAGTTTCGTTTTTGGTGTTAATTATTGTGATTCATTACTTTAACTTTTAACTTCACAGTCAAACTGTTAATGAGAGATAAACTGTGAGTTTATTTGGATTTATTTATGGATTTTGTCTTATTTTCAGTTGGACGCTTAATGAGAGGTTAGGTTATAGTGGTCAGTCATTACCCCGGTCGAACTTTGGTGAAGTAGCCTAACTAGCGCTCTTTGCTGTAGTTTTCCCAGTGATCTGTATTACTGTGTATTATTAGTGGACTTCTGATTTAATTTCCTTCTGTGTACGGGGCCTGACCTGACATGTCGGAGGGTCCGGCCCTGAGCTCCGTCGAGACGGAGAATATGGAGGTACAGAGAGCTGTCCACACTATTATTGTACCCGATCATGATTACATGGAGAGTTCTACTTTAGAAATTAATGAAAATAAACGAAAAAGAGATAAGATGCTAGTAGCCCTTTTGAGAATCAGGACAACAACACAACTTTACCAAACTTTAAAAAAGCATTTATCAAGAGACTAGCTGTTTCCCGCGGCTTCGCACGCGTCTCTTAAGCTTTGCCCGTATATTTCTTTGCCTTCAAATAGTGTTTGGATATTTTAATATACGTAACTACTGTGTTGTAATTGCAGTTTATAATGTGCAGGCGCTTTGATAACTTTTATATCTTGCAGTACAGCCTGGTGGTTAGTTACATCAATGGGCATTGCGTATAAACCTTCTACATAGAAAAATACAAATTTTCATAGTGATCGGTCCAATAGTTTCTGAGTCTATAAAGGACAAACACACAAACATTCATTTTTATATATTATGATTGCAGAAACAGTTTAAACAAAATTTGTCGTTTCTCTTAAGCTTACTCTATGCTTTAAAACTATAAGTGTAAAGAAATTTATATATAAATATATTTTTTGTCGCATTATATATGTTTACAAAGAACAGCTGATTAAAAATTTGAAAAGACTCTTTCACTTAATAACATATGTTTGCTGCAATGCATTTCTTACGGGTATTTCTGTAACCAGTGGGGCGGAATCCTGAATCGGGAAAGGGATAAAAAGTATCCTATAACCTTCTACAGATCAAGACGAACAAATTAAAAAAAAAATTACGCGAATCCGTCCAGCCGTTTGTGAGTGATGCTGTTACACACGAACAGTTTCATTTTTATATATATAGATATTACAAATCTGACAATCAAGGGCCGTTTGAAATTATCATTCAAGATAAAGAAAAACGTAAATTAAACCCATTTACAATAGGTAAAATAATCAAGAACCATTATGAAGACATTGAACACATAGAACGTTCAGGAAAAAATCTTTGGGTAACATGTAAAAACCATGAGGCAGCTAATATTTTAGTAGACTCCCAATATTTGTCTCGTTACAATGTTTTTGTACCATCAGTTAGAATATATTCTGTAGGAGTCATATATGTAGAGCGAGAAATATCAGAGAATGAAATACTTGCAGATACAGAAAGTGAGGTGGATATTATTCAAGCTCATAGGATTAAAAGACGAATTAATGGCGAACTAGTTCCTACATCTTTTGTAAAGGTTACTTTTGACTCGGACAGACTACCCGAGTATGTTAAACTTAATTATGTTCGAATGAAGGTAGATAACTACATTATTCCTGTTAAACAATGTTTTCAGTGTTTTGCCTATGGACATGTAGCAAGCACACCCTGTACTAATAATAGTCTATGTAGAAACTGTGGTGAGAGTTTTCATACAGATAAATGTCAGACCCCTTTAAAATGTATTCATTGCTTAGGTCCACACAGCAGCATCTCGAAAATATGCCCAGAATATACCCGTCAAAAGAACATTAAGGATAGGATGAGTTTAATGAAAGAGGACTATCATACGTCTAGCAAGTTTTTCCCCATAACATATAAAAAAATTAAAGGTAATGTTGTAAGACCTAACTCTTACGCTACTGCCACCAAAACCCGCACATATGAAACTAACTTTCCTGATCTTCCATTGATTAAGTTTAAATCAAATAGCCTATTAGAAACTGCCAACATGTTCTCGCCCTTAACTGAAGAAGGTTATTCCGAGCTTAACAGCCAAAACAGTGAGAGTAATTATAATGTTACATATACTCCCTCAGATATAGGCCAACAAAAATACAAAAATCATAGGATAGGCTATAAAAATAATAACTATAAGCCCAAGGTCTTACATCCTAATCGTGTTAGTGGCAGCAGTGCTAATACAGTACCTAATTCAAAAACACACGGATTTTCCAACCCAGGAAAAAGTAAGTCCTGACATTAGTAGTCAGCGTACGGAACAGGAAAAGGAATACTTACGCTCCCTGGTGAATAAAAAAATAGAGGAGATACAATTGAAACTTGGAACCACACCTATTTCATTCACGTCAAAAAAACAAGTTGATGATTTTTTGGCTCCTTTCAAAATGGGGGAGAATAACATTAATACAAAAACTAATATCTCCATGGACAGAAATTTTAAACAAAACACAAATAAAAGTTCCATTATAGGACATAGTTCATCTTCTGCAACTGTTAAACATGTTAAATAAGTTAAACGTGTTTCAGTGGAACGCAAGATCACTTAAACACAAATGGTCAGAACTTATGCACACAATTACAAAGAACAACATCCATGTGTGTATGATTCAGGAAACTTGGCTAACAGATCAAGATTACATTACTGATAACATGTACAATATTGAAAGGGTAAATAAATTTGATGGATACGGTGGTGTTGCAGTTATTTTACATAAGTCCGTGACACATACAAAAATATCTAGCTACAACAACAATATAATACAGTTAATCTGTATTAAAATAACTAATTTTTAGAAACCTATTTACATTTACAATATATATTGTAAACCTTCAAATAAAATTGAAAGAAGTTTTTGGCAACAATACTTATTCAATCAAGATCAAGGTTTTACATTATTATGTGGGGATATGAATGCTCATCATCCATACTGGGGAGCAATTACTCCTAACACAAGAGGAAATGATATTTTTCATGATTATAACAATTCATTATTTATTTTGCTTAACGATCACAGTCACACTACAATTCCCTCCTTAGATCATCATGCTTCTACCCTTGATTTATCTTTTGCGTCACCAAATATGCATGCTTTACTGGAAAAATGGGAAATATGTAAGGACTCTATGGGTAGTGATCACTTTCCTATAAGTATACAATTTAATGTGTCAAGTCTTACATTTCAGTATAATCCAGATTTTAGTAATATTAATAACAATAAATTTAATTTTAAAAAAGCAAACTGGCCACTTTTTACTAAGACTATTGAATCAAAAATTAGGGAGCTACAACCAATCTCTCCTGAATGTAAAATGAGTGAACTCTATAATATTATATACAGTCTAGTGAAGTATCTATTCCCAAAGTTAAAACTCCCACAAATAATTCAAGGCAAGCTTTTTCACCAAAACTATGGTGGACAGACAATTGTTCCCGGGCTGTTGCCCAAAGACGGCTAGCATTCACCACATTCAAGAAGCAAATGAATGCAGTTAACTACCGTGCATATCAAACAGCTCAATTGAAGGCTAGAGAAGTAATTCAGTTGGCCAAGAAATTAAATTGGGAAAAATTATGCCAAGATATTGGGGAAAAAAGATCAAGTACATTTGCTTGGAAAATAGTGAAGAAGTTAAAAGGTAACAATAGTATTAATCATAATGATGCTGTTATAAATAACAACGAGGAATTGTGTGAGGGTTTCATGAAACACATAATTCCAGACTATGTACCCCATGCTAATGAAATGCAATGCATGGAAATGAAATTGTATAGATCAACAAATGACCCTTTAGAAACAAACTTTACGTTAAAAGAGTTACAACTAACTATTAACAGTAAAAAAAGAACACATCACCTGGCCTAGATGGGATTTCCTATAAAATGATTAAATGTTTGCCAATAAATGCCCTTAACATGCTCCTAGAAATCTTTAATGATGTCTGGAATGGATATACTGACATTCCTACAACTTGGAAACACATCAGGGTCGTTGCCCTACTTAAACCTTCTAAAGATAAAAATCTGGAGAAATCGTATAGACCAATTTCATTGATTTCTTGCTTTGCTAAAATTTTTAACTCAATGATCAAAAACAGATTAGAATGGCTTATTGAAAAATTTGATCTAATTCCTAGCACTCAATATGGATTCAGAAAAATGAAAGGTTGCAGTGATTATCTTATTACTTTCATAACAGACACTTTAATAGCCCTGTCGTATAAAGAAACTACTGTTGCTACATCATTGGACATATCCTGTGCCTATGATAATGTTTTTATACCAGCACTGATAAATAAAATGTCTAATTTAGGTATTCCACCTAAATTCTTGGTTTATTGCCACAACTGGCTTATCAACAGGCACTTAAGCTTCATTGATTCTAGGTTTACCTGCACTAGAGTTAGTAACAGTGGTTTACCTCAAGGCTGTGTTCTAAGTCCTTTGTTATTCTCCTTATACATATCAGACATAAATTCGTTTTTGCCGACACATATTAAATCTCTACAGTATGCTGACGATATTCTGCTATATTCTTCAAATAAACATTATGATGTAGTACACACGCAAATGCAGCAAGCCATACGCAATCTAGTTACATATTTTGAAATGTTACACATGGAATTCAATGCCCAGAAAAGTAGTATAATTATCTTTTCCAGAAAAAGAGTTGTTGATCCTGACCTACAATACTTTATAAAGGAACACCGATTACCTCTAGTTTATACAATGAAAATTCTGGGTATTTTTATAGATAATAAGCTTACTTTCAAGACTCATATTAATAAAATATTGCAAAAATGTCTAAAGGATTTAAATATATTGAAATCAATTAGTTGCAGAACAAGTGGAGCGCATCCAGAATTTGTACTGCAGATTTACAAAAGTCTTATCAGAAGTAAGTTAGATTATGGTTGCTTTCTTTATGGACACATTGCCAAAGTTGAATTGAATAAACTAGACAATGTTCAAAATCAAGCATTAAGAATTGCACTTGGAACATTCAGATCTACCCCCATTATAGCTTTGCATGCAGAAGCAGCAATAATACCTTTAAGTCTAAGAAGAAATATGTTGACTGAAAGATTAATTTACAAGATTATTACTCAATGTAATCATCCTGCTTATTTCGGTTTGATGTACTTAAACTCGACATATATGGATATGCAGTATTGGGAAAAGAAGAATATACCTTTATTTTTACAATCATTTAAAAACATTTCTCAGTTGAACCCTAATTTCTCTATTAATGAAGAACATAAAAATCAATGGGATTTTAAAGAACCTCTTTTTATGATTGGCAGTAATGAAAAACCTAGCACCAGTATAAATATAACAGATTACAATGAGTGTACAATTAATAAGAATCTTCAAAATGAAAAAGTTATTTTGCAGGCAATAAGACAGAAACTTAACACAACATACAAAGACTATCTGTGTGTTTTCACAGATGGTTCAAAAACAAAAGATGGCACGGGGTCTGCCTTTTATATTCCGCTGCTCAATATATCAGGTCAATACTCTTTAAACCCGTATTCGTCAAGTTATACAGCCGAACTAATAGCAATTTTAAAATGTATTGAATATATAAATAATTTAGACTAATATAATTTAATGATTTTGTTATATTAACAGACTCGCAGGCAGCAGTAAGCGCTATAGAAAACAGCTTCGAAGGTTTATCGAAACAAAATCTAATCTTCTCAATAATATTAAAAATATTAGACTCGAAGAAAAATATTGTACTGCAGTGGATTCCAAGTCACATAGGTATTTCAGGTAATGAAAAAGCTGACAAATCAGCAAAAGAGGCAATCAAAGATGGCACTAAAATAGAACAATTACATATATATCCATAGACGATTTCAAAGCGTACCAAAAACAATTATACTTCTCAAAAAGTAACGATCTGTTTATGGGAGTAGATAAAGCTCGATGGTATAAAGAGGTTGTTGTAACGATACCAAAATATACATGGTTTCAAAAATGTTGAAATGAAAAGATGGGAAATAATCAACATTCTAAGCCTAAGATTTGGTCACGCCAATATAAATAAAAACTTATATACTATTGGTCAGTATTTCACTCCACTATGTCTGAGATATACTTTAGGTCATAGTGAAACTTTGGAACATATCTTTTTTACGTGCCCTGCATATGACCATGCTAGAAGCCAAGGTTTAAAATTAATAAAGAATAAGTATGGGATGAATGTTCAAAACTTAACTAAAATTCTCCAGTCAAACGATTTAGAGATTTTTAAAGAATTACTTCAATTTCTGAACTCAATTAAGAAATTTATTTAAAACAAAGTAACTATCTGCATATTGGTACGTAACTTAAATGTAACCTGGATAAGGTGCTTCAACCTAGGAAGCCTGATGGACCCTTAGCGAGAAGATAACCTAGATCCTTACAAGAATCCTACGTCAAGAAACAAATAGTACATTGAGGCGGCATGGGATTTCCCGAAGCCTACTAGCCTAGAGCTAACAATTAGAGAAAAAAAACAAAACTATTTTGTAGCTATATAATTGTAAAGACAGTTATTATGTAGGTTTTCCTAACCGAAATCTGAAAGTCTGATTAGTGACTATTTACTTTCATATTTTCTCAAATTTTCTCGAGAATCTAGATGTTAAGTAAACAAAGACTCTTGACTATTGGGAACGAGTGTACAGAGTGAGATTAGAAGTATCATCGTGTAAGTGGAACTTGTGGTTGCCTCATCACTTAAGTGTTCTTTATCCGTTCTGTGTATAATTTTCATTTAATTTTGAAGGCGTTCGTATCTTTGTAAAATATTATTGATTATTAATAGTTTACCTCTTTTAACTTCGATGACAAGTATAGGCCTACATTATCTTTTGACAAAGCCGGTCAGAGTATGGTTGAACCTGATGAGGCGTTAGGTTTAGTCAGCACCAAAACTCCAATAGCCCCTAATTATAATAATGTAGACATGGGAACGGAGAATGATGTCTATTCCATTTTAGAGGATACATACTCGTTTACAGCAGCTACAGTAGAAGATTCAAAAGAGCTAAAACGTAAACACAGTCAAGTGAGTGCAGACTATCATGAAAAATCTCCACCGAAATTTCCAGGACAAAAGAAAATCCATATAGTTAGACTTTATATAACTGGGAATAAGGGTCCTTTTGAAATTATAATTCAAAGTGAAGAAAAAATCAACCCTTTTGTGGTGTGTAAAATATTAAAACATCAGCATGATGGTATAAGCCATATTAATCAAGCAAGAAAAAATCTGTCAGTCATATGCAACGATTTTATAGCTGCAAATAATTTCATTGTTTTGTACCATCTAATAGAGTAATTTATGAAGGCGTTGTTTACGTTAAACGGGAAGTATCAGAAGATGGAATCGTATCAGAAACAAACTCTGGTAGGAACTTTCTAATCATTAGTGCCCAAAGAATAAATGGTATTTTTAACTGACAGTATGTTAAAACAACATTTGATTCTGACAGTTTACCCGAAACAATATTGCTGAATTATGTAAGGATGAGAGTAGAACCATAAAGAGATGTTATCGGTGCTCTGCTTACGGTCATGTTGCTAATTCGCCCTGCAATAACACTAGAATATGGAGAAATTGCAGTAAAGCTCATCATGCAGATGCTTGTGTACTCCCAAAGTGGAGCGTCCAAAATATAATGAATATTGGTTCGTTTGATAGGTACGAGTATTTTGTTTTCCGATAATATGTTAGGTTGATTATTGAAACACATGTGTAACAGAAATAACCAAATAAAACATGTAAATGATGGAAAAAAGGGTTCTTAGTAAGGGTACACTTTCCCTCCAAATGATCAAGTGAGAAGACATCTTGGTAGAAGATGGGAGCTCCCAGAGGCAGAGAGCATCCACAGCTCGAATGTTTGCAGAAGTCAGACGCTGCTAGAAGTCGTTACCAGCAAAAGTTCGATGGCTACCAATGACCGAGAGCTGTCAGAGGACGTGTGCTTTCCGAGAAAGGAACTCCTAGAGGCTGAATCCTCCTAGGGTCTCAGAGCTGTATATAGAGCTACCCAAGGCTGGGAGCTTCCAGAAGCTGGAATCTTGAAGAGGTGTAGAACTGGCTTCAAGGCTCTGTAGCTTCAAAAGGCAGAAAGATACTGGGATCTGCCAGAAGTATCTAGTAGAGTAATTTATGAAGGAGTTGTTTACGTTAAACGGGAAGTATCTGAAGAGGAAATCGTATCAGAAACAAACTCTGGTAGGGACTTTCTAATCATTAGTGCCCAAAGTATAAATAGTGTTTTTAACTGACAGTATGTTAAAATAACACTTGATTCTGACAGTTTACCCGAAACAATATTGCTGAATTATGTAAGGATGAGAGTAGAACCATAAAGAGATGTTATCGGTGCTCTGCTTACGGCCATGTTGCTAATTCGCCCTGCAATAACACTAGAATATGCAGAAATTGCAGTGAAGCTCATCATGCAGATGCTTGTGTACTCCCAAAGTGGAGCGTCAATTGTAGTGATGGTCATCATGCAGATGCTTGTGTACTCCCAAACTGGAGCTTCAAAATTGCAGTGATGGTTCTCATGGCAGCAACTCTGAACAATGCCCAGAGTTCATTATGAAAAAAGAAACACCAAGGAAAGAATGAGTACAATGAAGAGGATTATCACAAATGCTTGTCAATTATTCCCCATTAACCGCAAGAAACATCTCAGCCAGGAAATGAACATTCACACACAGGTGGCCTTTTACAACACCTCAGCAAATATTGAATCTGATTTCTCAAGTCTACCCACACTAGTTCATACCTTTTACAGTCTTAGTATTTGATTCATTGAAATGCGAAACCGATATTTGCCCTTACAAGGTCAAGAAGAACTGGATATATCTCATAACTCTAGTTACTCCAATGTCCATAGTGTAGGTACTAAACCAGGATAACAAGCCCCAGACTACAGAAACCTAACAGATTACATATAACACTTTCTAAAAAACTTTATTATCCCATGAAACCGTCCAAGTAATCCTAGGGTACCTAAAGAGAGTACAATTAGTGAGGAGGACTAAACAAGACTAAACAGTTTATTACATTTTAATATTGAGAAAATAAGAAAACAAATTCAAAGCTGTACTTTTATAAACAAAAAACAGTTTAATGAATTCCTATTGTCTTGTATTATTTATGGTGAACATTTTCAAAATAACAAATCAATGATAACTAATGTCTAGCAATCCTCTATAACGGACAATATTAATAGTACCTTGCATCAACCTACAGATTAAAAAATTACCAAGGAAGTTGTTAAGCTTAAATGATTATTTTCATCAGTTTTAAACTAACAAAACTAATTCATTTACTAGAGTATATGTTTTAAATAACTAACAATAGAAATACACAATTTGAAAATATTTCTGTGAAGCACCAGGCAATTGAAACCTAAATGGCCTGAGTTAATTTGTTACTTTTCAAAACAGACATTCATATTAATGCTTTACAAAAACCTGGCTAACCGATCAAGATAAGTTGATTGATAATGATTATGTATTAAGACTAGACAGATTAGACGGATATTGTGGCATAGCTCTAATAGTCCATAAAGCGATATCTATTCAAGTAACTTAGAGAAATAAATACAGAATCTATCCAACTCCTTAGTATAATTGCCACGAATTTGAAATATACAATTAAAGTAATAAACTTATATAGGATCAATAAGCAAATAAACCAGCATGTTTGGTTTAACAATATATATATATATATATATATTACGATGACAAGGAATATACCCTACTGTTGTTTGCGGGGATTTCAATGCTTATCACCGCTTTTGGGGTTGCTGAAAAGCTAACAGTAGGGGTAATGATACATACAACTATTACTATAATTCTTTATTCATATTTGCTAACCCAAATAGTCCAACCAAAACTCCAGCTTTACAAAACTCCAGCTTTACACCAAGAACAATCTGTTACTCCTTTAACCTTTGTTACTGCTAAATTGTACACAACCATGCTTAGTTGGGATATATTACAGGATCCAATGGGAAGTGATCATTTTCCAATCACAATGATCAAATTATTTAAATGAATTCTCAAATGAGGTCAACTAGAAATGTTCGTAAAGCTGATTGGAAAATGTTTACAAAATACATAGACACTGTTTTAAGTAATATCATAGACCATTTATCTGTACAAACAACAGAATTATACAACTTGATGAATGAGGCATTAAAAATTGCTACTCCGTATGAAAATGACTGAAACATTACGGGAAAATTAGTTTTGTTCCCAAAAAGTGGTGAACTGAATAATGTTCTAAGGCAGTGGCTCACCGAAGGCTGTCTTAAAAAAAATTAAACATAATACGCCTGAAATTAATTATAGAAGTTACCGAATTGCTCAACTCAAGGCTAAGGAGAGTAATCCAGCTAGCGAAAAAATAAGGATGGGCTAATCTATGCAATCAGATTAGTAATAAGAAGTCTTCAGCCTATGCTTGGAAAGTAATCCGAAAACTAAAGAACTTTAAATTAGCATATAACCATGAGTTGTATAACAATACAGAACTAGCATAAAAAATGTATGAACCATATTGTTTTGGATTGTGTACCTCAGTCGATGAAATTAACTATCCTATAAATCAGTACTAAAACTCAAAGAAGCATTATAGAGAATAATTTTAGTATACAAGAACTTAAAAATGAGATTGGTTCTGAACAGATACATCCCCAGGAGAAGATGGTGTCACCTACACTATGATTAAAAACCTACCGATTAGTGCACTTAACACTCTATTAAACTGCTAAAATGATATATGGAATAATAAAATGGAAATACCTGTACAGTGGAAAGAATTAAAAATAGTAGGTATTCTTTAACCTAAAAATAAAGGTAATGAATAGTAATATAGGCATATATAATTAGTTTCATGTTTAATGAAGAATATGAATACAATGATGAAGTATAGATTTGAGTGACTGGTAAACAAGCTAAAAGTTATTTCTGATACTCAATTCGGATTTAGAAAAAAAGCGGGGTTGTACAGATTATTTATCAACATTAACCACGGATATACAGATTGCACTAACACACGGGGAAAGTGTTATTGTTGCAGTCCTTTACATATCATGTGCTTACGATAATGTAGCTATCCCAGTTCTATTGAGTAAACTATTATGTGTACGGTGTACCTGAAAAATGTGTACACCATTTTTGTAAATGGCTCATAGGAAGAAGTCTACACCTGATGCTTCCAAATGAAACTATTATTAGACATGCCTACAAAGGTTTACCTTTAGGAAGTGTTTTGAGTCCTCTTCTTCTTGACAATGTACATGTCACATTTAAAGAAATTTTTATCTGAAGAAATTCAGACTGTACAGTTTGCTGACGATATCTCACTTTACACTTGCCATAAGAACTATGTCAGCATCTAACGATATGCAAATTACACTTGATGAAATTGTAAACACCTTTGGTAAATTATATCTTGAGCTTAATGCCACCAAAAGTTATATTGATGCTTAATCAAAGAAAATATTACTACCGAACAGTATGGAGGTTTTTATGTTAATGTCCATTAAGTAACACCATACAATAGCATTAAACTTTTAAGATTAACCACGGATAGTACACTATCATTTTCAGAACACATCACTAATCTGTGTAACCAATGTCAAAAAGACAATAATATACTTAAAATGTTAGCTTATGGTAGACAGGTATCTCAACCTGGCCTGATACTTAAAGTATACAAAGGCCTCATACTTGCAAAACTAGATTATTGTAGTTTTATATTTGGTCATGCACATGCGAAGTTATGAAATGGATTCAAAGTTATACAAAATCAAGCTATGAGAGCTGTGAATGCGTTTAAATATACACCTGTCCTGGCTTTACAAACAGAAACCTCGAAATTGCCACTACAAGGCGTAATGTTATTGCAGAAAGTCATTTACAAAATAATATATAATCAAAAGGACCCAGCTCATTATAAAGTCAATTATCTCAACCTGCTAATTAGTATGTCACGGTATTGAAAGAAAATAAAATCCCTTTGTACGTAAAGGCAATAAACAAGGTTGGTGATTTTGATGCTCTTTAATTTGAACACAAAATACATATACCCAATCACTGGGATTTGGACTGTCCAATTTTGATAACCCAGTGTAGTATTCAACACATTAATGGACAGTGATGATTTCAATAAAAAGATCTACACTACCACTATAATTCAACAGAGCATAATTAGAATGTTTGAATATAGCTATAGAAATGACAGTAGTTTTCACAGATGGTTCAAAATTGTAATGAAAATGTTGGCGCGGCTTTTTATATTCCAGCACTCCAAATAGGATGCAAATTCAAACTCAATCAGCCTCTGTCAAGTTACTCAACAGAATTATACGCTATTTATTTAGCAATTGAGTGAGTATGTTCTGTCTAAATGGAACCAGAATAGTTTTATACACCACTCTCTATCAGCAATTAAATCACTAAAAAACTGTAGTAAAGGATATAAATAAAGTGGTATAATTATAATGATTTTTAAAATTGGTAGTGGAAACAGAGACAGAATATATGTCAAATAGCTACCTAAACATATAGGAATTCGGCCGAATGAGAGGGTGGTCAAATTAGCGAAAGAAGCTGCAAATAATGAGGTACAATCGCAGGGTCTTCCAGTCCCTATTGAATATTTTAAAACTTATCAGACCAATGTATGGTGAACAACTTTTAAACATCTTACAACTTTCTACAAAAAGAAGGTGTTTTGAACAAATACAGTTTCACTTTACAAAATATCCATTGTTTAAATCATGCAATCTTAGCAGATGGGAAATCATTAATACTATTTGTAGATTGAGGTTAGGTCCCGGAAACGTGAATGCATGTTTGTTCAAAATGAAAAGGTACTTCACTCCCCTCTGTCTGAATTTTCACAATGGCCAAGAGAGAATGCCCCGAGTATTGTTAAGCCAGAGAACTTAGCTTCGAGAATGTCAATTAATTAGAAAAATTCGGTCAATCTACAGACTGGAAAGCACGCTCGTTGACTTGCTGAGAAAAAACGAACACTAACATTTATACAGAAATAAATAAATTTTTAATCAGAGCAAAAAGAACTCTATTGATTCATATAGGGGAAAACACTATTAACTCATATATGGTAACCATAAGGCATCCAGTTAGTAAATAAATTGATTATTGAAAGTATATAGACAAACGTAAAGCAAAACAAATGTACATCGAGGTCGCATTATAATGCACATAAGACCAGCCAAAATGCAAATGAGAAGAGAAAAATTGGATCATGGAACATAAATATTACCATGTTTTCCGTGTTATTAAATACTCTGGGAAACTTTTTCGATGTTTGTTCTTATATAACCTCTCTCGAATTTAAACGAGTATCTTACTAAAATTATTACCCAAATGATCCAGCCGTTCTTGCCACTCATACAAATGTAATGAAAATTGGTCCGTTTTAACAGGTATGAGTATTTGGTTTTCCGATAATGTGTCAGTTTGGTTATTGAAACACGTGTGACAGAAAAAAACGTGTAAATGATGGACAAAAATAAAGGTTCTTAGTAAGAGTACACTTGTCATCCAAGTGATCAAGTCAGAGAAAACATCTTGATAGAAGATGGGAGCTCCCATGGGCAGAGAGCATCCACAGCTCGAATGTTCCCAGAAGTCAGAAGCTGCCAGAAGTCGTTACCAGCAAAAGGTTGATGGCTACCAATGACCGAGAGCTGTCAGAGGCTGTGTGCTTTCCGAGACAGGAATTCCTAGAGACTGATTCCTCCTAGGGTGTCAGAGCTGTATAGATAGAGCTACCCCAGGCTGGGAGCTTCCAGAAGTTGGAATCTTGTAGAGGTGTAGAACTGGTTTCAAGCCTCTGGAGTTTCAAAAGGCAGAGAGATACTGGGATCTGCCAAAAGGCGTTTTTCCTAAAGACTTGAAGGTGCCAGAGACCTGAAGCTATTAAGAACTAGGTGGTTTATTACTTGTAAGTTTCAATCTACAGTATAAGTCTTAAAATAATATATTACAACGGAATCTACCTAAACCTTGTGGCCGGTGAGTTATACGGACTTTTCTTACTAAATGAATAACCATCAATTTATATTGTAATGTGTATCACAATAGTTAATATGTTATTAAAAATACATTCATTTATAGTGAATATAAAATTAATTCGAAAATCTTTGAAATAGACAGTTCAAACAGACCAAAACTGAACAAATAATCTAATAAATCAATTTTGTTCAAGGAGCTTAAAGAGCATACATGTATGGATTTATGTTCGCAAACTTTCTGTCTGCTAACTGTCCAGGCAAAGATGGGTTAAAAGAATAAATAATCCGATCTTTAGAAAAATTGATACCCTTAGAATGTCCTAAATAAGTGCAAAACAAGCCGGAACATGAAAACAAGGAAATACTCAGGTACTTGTCAATCTTTATGCACTGGGATTACCGAAGAAATTTAGAAGGGTAAGCAAAATATTAGAACACTTTTAGAACAAAAACACTCATAGACAAAGTATCGTAAAAAATAGCACACATTGTTAAAAAACTGTGTTTATAATAAAAAAATGTTACTGTAATAGGGACTACATAGGCGAGACAAAAAGACTACTAAATGTGAGAATTAAAGAACATAAAAAATATGATAAGGTCTTGTGGAAAACATTGCTCAACATTGCTGGCCTGAAAATCATCTCATGAAATGGGAAATCGTCTCATAATAAACAACGAGTAGAATTTCTGTAAACGATAACTTATTGAGGCTTCATACATAAAATTAGCAGACCAAGCGTTAAGTCCACTTTGAATACTAATATTATAAAAAGGACTAAGTAGTAAGCCTAAAAAGATTTTAACAGTCAAACAAACCTCAACCAAAAAATTCGTACACACACCATAACAATAAAATCTAGGACTAAAACATAGGGCCGGAGGCGGCTGGCTTTACCCTTCCCTCCACAACTATAACCTTCCTGTCTCATTGTTTCAAGTGACACGCCGCAAAGGCGCAGGAAGTGCCGACATAGATTTTATTGTCGGTATTCTACATGTGCCTGTGATGGTGTGACGTGTGATAGTGATCTTGCCTTCTCGTGCTCGTGCGTTATCTTGTGCAGTGAAAACGCCTGGGTTCATCGTGTCCTGTCTGGACTCCAAGCAGTTTTCGGGTACGTTTCTCCCATTTTATTGTGTTTTTGTGTCGCTTTTCTTTATTTTTATGTACTAATTATATTTCCACCTGAAGAAGAAAATTTATTTCAACCCTCGAAACATTGTGTTTTACAGTTTGTAACATAATACAATGACGGCTAATGCCCAAAAACCTATTATCCTTTTAGTTTATGAGCTTTGGATACTGAGGTAAAATGCAGATAAACTTAGAACGAAGCAAGATATTAGTTTATCAAACGTAATATGCGTTCTAATGTTTTACTTTAACATTCCATACATGACTTCGAATACCCCATATGTTGTCATTTTGATTAGTAAGACTTATACGAAACTAAATAATAATGGGTTGAACTACACGCTATGAATAACAAAAAAAAGGGATTCAGATTGTATGTAAAGGTAGTTCTAAATAAATAGAAATTCATAAGAAGTAAACATTGCAGAATGAACATTTCTCTTAAAGGAAAAGTTCTCACACACAATTCAAATGTAAACATACAGACACGGTTTCTTGTTTTGCTTTGGTTTTATTCCACCTCTTACTGTAAATACACAATGTTTGTTTTACTTACAGTAAGTGAAAAATGTTATGTTCTTTTGTTCACGTTAGTTATGTTAGATTTCTACACATTGCATGCAAATGTAAATAATTGTCTATCTATGCATGCGTAGTCATAGAAATTATGCGTACATGCATAGAAATGCGGCCGCATTTCTTGACGAACTTTCACGAAAATATTAGTATGAGAGTTCGATGGAATAAATATTACCACAGGATGGGATTTATGCAAATGTGGAACCAACAAAGCAGAGCTCTGAGGACAAAAATGGTTTCCGCACATTTAGCCTAAATGACACATGAATAGATTGACTGATTCCAGAGATAAAATCATTTTATACAGAACTTTCATGGCCACTTTTTTAGTGGCAGAAACCTCGTAGAGGTAAAGCCCTACTGTTATAAGAGGTAGATCAGAGCTCTTAAAGTCCAGAATCATATAGAGGAATTTAGTAGATGCTGAAGGTAAGGAGCACTTAAGGCACTAGGGAAGCTACCGAATGTCAAGGAGACCAGGAACTTTCTGAGGACAGAAGGAGCTAAAGGCTGGAAGCTCTCACTAGCCAGGAGCTTCCAAAACTGCCAAAGACCTGTATATGTCAGAGATTGGGACTTACCAGAAGCCAGGGGCTGTTACAGGCTGGGTGCTGGCAGAGACCTAGAACTACCAGAGATCGAGTTTCCCAGAAAGTAGTTGGCACATGCAGGAAACTTAGAAGCTGAAAACTCTCAAGGCCCGCGGCCCCAAAAGCAGGGCGCTTAGGGTGTTTCGGAGTTACAAAATAAAGGCTTTCAGGCACCAGGTCGTTTAGAGTCCTAGTGTCCATATAATTATAAGTTTTGGAATAGTTATAAGTTATAAGAAACTATGGAGTTCTAACTGACCCAGAATAACTGTAGGAACATTTCTGTCAGGAACTGGCACCTTTTTATCTGTAGAGGTATGTAGTCAACATAATCAGAAACTTAACCTTTCAGTTAATGACGGTACCGAAACTCCTACTCAGAAATATAAAATATATTTGAGCACATGACTTCCGTCAGTCAGGGCCCTAAAGCTAATGTTTTCAACAACTAGTTTTACAAACAGGCAAAAACATCTACTGGCCGTGGGTTCCTGATACAGTGAACTTCACAGTCTAAATAAATAAAAATGTCAAGAGATAACAATTATTGTCATCTCTTATACACAAACAACACTACATTTTATTCAATAAATTGCCTATGTTAAATTTTAGCTTTATAAATGTTTAGAAGTTGGATTATATGAAGAATTTAACATAATTATACCACTATTATTTTGTCTGTATGACTGTGCATATATGTCACAATTCTCTTGTAGAAAATCACATGTAAATGTGCACTACAATTGAGTTTAATCTTAGATAGTAAACCTAGTTCTAACATAGTGAAAGATTTTACTAAACTATACTACTTAGTTTTTGAAATTTTAACCTACTTCAATATTGTTAATCATGTAAAAATAGATTAAGACTACCTATTCAGTTAGTACGTGCTATTTCTTAACTTCCTAGTAAAATTCTAATTGTTTGTGACGATTCTTTGGTTCTCTTAATGAAAATCAACAACTTAAAATTAATTATTATCTAAAGGGTGCAGGATAACAAAGTTTAGAATTGAAACTGTTACTTTTGGACGGAGAGTTTTGTTGGGCAAAAGAATTTGTGCTATTAGACTATATGCGAAGCAAACATTCAAATTATCTATCTTACCTAAGAATACCTACAAACGTTTTAGTCGTCGAAGTACACGATGTTTGGTCGTCCTGGCCTTGAAGGGTCCAGAGGGTTGTTGGTTCCTGTGCCTGGAGCGTTATATAAATTTTAGAATTTTTTTAGAAGAGTTTTAAAAGAATTTTCTTAAAGTGGAGGGAAATTTAAGTATGCGATTCTCGCCCCTCAGAATGATCAATAATAGATCAAAATGAGGAACGGAATGGGAGGGGCTTGAATTTCTGCAGTGGCTGCAAATCTGTCGAGACGAAAGGGTCCTGGTGGAGATTCACGTAGGAGTTGGCAGACGCAATACATCTTCTGTTATCCTCTTCAATCCTAGCGTCTCCAGTAATCCTATCGAAACCACACATTGATATAATCACATCTGTTTCGTTACTAAAATTCTCCGTCCTTAAAAGTTTAATTCAACGTCTGTTTAAAACGTATGCGATAGAGGTGTAGCATTTCAAAATACATAATATCAAAACCAATACCCATCTTTCGAAAATTAGTATTATTTTACATTGATCTAAGCCTAATTATGAACATAACTAGAAGAGCAATATTACTTCACAATCAGAGTTATTAAAATACGTAAATAAGAGCCTAAATAATTACTTGTGACGATAAAGAAAATTTTGGGATTAAACTCACGACCCGGATCCATGTGTAGGCTCCTTCATTCTTGCTGTAGTCAGTTGCAGTAGAGGAAGACTTGTTGCAGTCAATAGGGGCTTGCAAACTTGCAGATAGCGTGTAGTTGACATCACCATAAATACCAGATACCAGGGGATCAATAATAATATTAGAAACTATGGAGTTCTAATTGACCCAGAATAACTGTAGAAATATTTGTCAGGGACCTTTTTATCTGTAGAGAATGAACAATATTAGATCAAAATGATGAGCGGAGTGTGAGGGGCTGGGAGTACTAAAGTGGGTGTATATTTGTAGGGTCGTAGGGCAACGAAACAATCACGGTTGAGATTTGCGTAGGGGTTGGCGGACGGAATATATCTTCTGTTATCCTCCTCAATCCTAGTGTATCCAATATTCCTATCAAAACCACACATATATGTAATCACAACTGTTTCGTTACTAAAACTCTCCGTCCGTAACGGTTCAATTCAACGTCTGTTCCGAAACCTATCGTGATACAGTAATACCGTTTAAAAAATAATTCATATCAAAACAATCACCTTTCTTTCGGAATACTCCGCATCAAGGCATCGATTGCACAATTTAAATTATTTAAATAATTTAATTCATCGTAGAGAATGACCTGCATTTAAGTAATGTTAATCCAAAACATCTATTATTAAATATATTTCATATCAGCTTTAAAGTTTATTACTAGTTTTGTGAACTTCGCCGAATTATTAATATAACTAGAAGACCCTTAGTAACTTATAAATAGAGTCATGGACATAAGAAAATAGTAACTAAATTTTTGTGATGATAAAGATAATGTATTAATTAAACTCACGCCCCTGATACTCGTGTAGGCTCCTTTCTACTTGGTGCAGTCCCATGCAGCAGAGGAAGACTTGTTGTAGTAGAGGAGGTCTTGCAAACTTTCTTACAGCATGTATTTCTCATCACCAAAAATGACAGACACCTGAGGATCAATAATAGTATTAGAATATATGGAGTTTCAACTGTAACAGAATAACTATTGGGAAATTTATTTGAGGAGCTGGGACCTTTTTAAATGTAGAGGTCTGTAGTCAACACAATCAGGAATTGGAACTATCGGCTAATGGCGATACCTAAACTCCTCCTCAGAATTATAAAATATACTGTAGCATAAGACTTGCGCACGTCACGGTCCTAAATGTGTTGTTTTCACCAACTAGTAACACAAATAGGCAGAAAGAATAATCTACTGGCCGTGGTTTTCTGAGACATTGAATTTCACAGTTCAAATAGAGATAAATGTCAAGAGGTAACAATATTGTCATCCCTTATTCTGATACGAAAATATAATTTAATACATAAACTACCAACCCCTTTTTCAAACTTTAAAAATGTATAAATGTTAGATTAAAAGAAGTATTCAACATTTATACCAATACTATAATCTGTAGCCGTACATATATTTTACAATTCCTTGTGAGAATGATTTGAATGTAAATGTATATTACATTTGAATGTAATCCTGGATATTAAAACTAGTTCTAACAAAAAATATTTAGTTAAACCTATACTAATTAATGTTGGAATAGTAACCTACTTTAATATTGTTAATCATGTTGAAATTATATAATATTACCTATTCTGTTTTTACGTGCTATTTATTAACTAACTAATACAAAATCAGCTTTATCTAAATGATCCTTTGGTTCTTTTAATAATAATCAACATGTTTCGAGTCTATTATTAACATAAAGGATTCAGGATAAATGAGTTCGGAATTTAAACTGTTACTTTTGGACGGAGAGTTTTGTTGAGTAATAGGTTTTTTACATTAGGGTATATGCGAATCAAACATTAAAATTATCTATCTTACCTAAGAGTACCTAGAAACGGTTTTGTCATCGCACGACACGTGATGTTTGGTCATCCTGGCGTTGAAGGGCTCAGAGGTTGGTTGTTTTCTTGTGCCTGGAGCGTTGTATTAGCTGAAAAGAATTTTCTGGAAGTGAAGGGGTATCCATGTATGCTTTTCACGTCCCCCAGAATGGTCAATAATAGATGAAAATTATTGATCACAATGAGGAGCGGAGTGTGAGGGGCTGGGAGTACCGAAGTGGGTGTATATCTGTAGAGTCGAGGGCAACAAAACGATCCCGGTTGAGATTTGCGTAGGGGTTGGTGGACGGAATACATCTTCTGATATCCTCCTCAATCCTAGTGTATCCAGTATTCCTATCAAAACCCCACATATATGTAATCACAACTGTTTCGTTACTAAAACTCTCCGTCCGTAACAGTTCAATTCAACGTCTGTTCCGAAACCCATTGTGATACAGTAATACCGTTTAAAAATAATTCATATCAAAACAAACACCTTTCTTCCGGAATACTCCGCATCAAGGCATCGATTGCACAATTTTAAATATTTTACTTCATCGTAGATAATGGCCTGCATTTAAGTAAAGTTAATCCAAAACGTCTTTAATTAAATATATTTCATATCAGCTTTAAAAATTAGTACTATTTTTGTGAACTACGCCGAATTATTAATATAACTAGAAGACCCTTAGTAACTTATAATTAGAGTCATGGACATAAGAAAATAGTAACTAAATTTTTGTGATGATAAAGATAATGTATTAATTAAAACTCACGCCCCTGATACTCGTGTAGGCTCCTTTCTACTTGGTGCAGTCCCATGCAGCAGAGGAAGACTTGTTGTAGTAGAGAAGGTCTTGCAAACTTTCTTACAGCATGTATTTATAATCACCAAAAATGACAGACACCTGAGGATCAATAATAGTATTAGAAATTATGGAGTTTCAACTGTAACAGAATAACTATTGGGAAATTTATTTGAGGAGCTGGGACCTTTTTAAATTTAGAGGTCTGTAGTCAACACAATCAGGAATTGGAACTTTCGGCTAATGGCGATACCTTAACTCCTCCTCAGAAATTTAAAATATACTGTAGCATAAGACTTGCGTACGTCAGGGTCCTAAATGTGTTGTTTTCACCAACTAGTAACACAAACAGGCAGAAAGAAAATCTACTGGCCGTGGTTTTCTGAGACATTGAATTTCACTGTTCAAATAGAGATAAATGAAAAAGAGATAACAATATTGTCATCCCTTATTCTGATACGAAAATATAATTTAATTCATAAACTGCGAACCCCCTTTTCAAACTTTAAAAATGTAGAAATGTTAGATTAAAACAAGTATTTAACATATTTATACAATACTATAATCTGTAGCCGTACATATATTTTACAATTCCTCGTGAGAATGATTTGAATGTAAATGTATATTAAATTTGAATGTAATCCCGGATATTAAACATAGTTCTAACAAAAAATAAAATTTAGTTAACCTATACTAATGAATGTTTGAAATAGTAACCTACTTTAATATTGTTAATCATGTTGAAATTATATAATATTATTACCTATTCTGTTTGTACGTGCTATTTATTAACTAACTAATACAAATTCAGCTTTATTTGGATGATCCTTTGGTTTTTTAATAATAATCAACATGTTCGAGTCTATTATTAACATAAAGGATGCAGGATAAATGAGTTCGGAATTTAAACTGTTACTTTTGGACGGAGAGTTTTGTTGAGTAATAGATTTTGTACATTAGGGTATATGCGAAGCAAACATTAAAATGATCTATCTTACCTAAGAGTACCTAGAAACGGTTTTGTCATCGCACGACACGTGATGTTTGGTCATCCTGGCATTGAAGGGCTCAGAGGTTGGTTGGTCCTTGTGCCTGGAGCGTTGTATTAGCTGAAAAGAATTTTCTGAAAGTGAAGGGGAATCCATGTATGCTTTTCACGTCCCCCCCAGAATGGTCAATAATCTACAGATGAAAATTAATTGATCACAATGAGGAGCGGAGTGTGAGGGGCTGGAAGTACCGAAGTGGGTGTATATCTGTAGAGTCGAGGGGCAACAAAACGATCCCGGTTGAGATTTGCGTAGGGATTGGTGGACGGAATACATCTTCTAATATCCTCCTCAATCCTAGTGTATCCAGTATTCCTATCAAAACCACACATATATGTAATCACAACTGTTTCGTTACTAAAACTCTCCGTCCGTAACAGTTCAATTCAACGTCTGTTCCGAAACCCATTGTGATACAGTAATACCGTTTAAAAATAATTCACATCGAAACAAACACCTTTCTTCCGGAATACTCCGCATCAAGGCATCGATTGCACAATTTAAATATTTTACTTCATCGTATATAATGGCCTGCATTTAAGTAATGTTAATCCAAAACGCCTTTAATTAAATATATTTCATATCAGCTTTAAAAATTAGTACTATTTTTGTGAACTACGCTGAATTATTAATATAACTAGAAGACCCTTAGTAACTTATAATTAGAGTCATGGACATAAGAAAATAGTAACTAAATTTTTGTGATGATAAAGATAGTGTATTAATTAAACTCACGCCCCTGATACTCGTGTAGGCTCCTTTCTACTTGGTGCAGTCCCATGCCAGCAGAGGAAGACTTGTTGTAGTAGAGAAGGTCTTGCAAACTTTCTTACAGCATGTATTTCTCATCACCAAAAATGACAGACACCTGAGGATCAATAATAGTAATTAGAAATTATGGAGTTTCAACTGTAACAGAATAACTAATTGGGAAATTTATTTTGAGGAGCTGGGACCTTTTTAAATGTAGAGGTCTGTAGTCAACACAATCAGGAATTGGAACTTTCGGCTAATGGCGATACCTAAACTCCTCCTCAGAAATATAAAATATACTGTAGCATAAGACTTGCGTACGTCAGGGTCCTAAATGTGTTGTTTTCACCAACTAGTAACACAAACAGGCAGAAAGAAAATCTACTGGCCGTGGTTTTCTTAGACATTGAATTTCACAGTTCAAATAGAGATAAATGAAAAGAGATAACAATATTGTCATCCCTTATTTTGATACGAAAATATAATTTAATTCATAAACTGCGAAACCCCTTCTCAAACTTTAAAAATGTAGAAATGTTAGATTAAAACAAGTATTTAACATATTTATACAATACTATAATCTGTAGCCGTACATATATTTTACAATTCCTCGTGAGAATGATTTGAATGTAAATGTATATTAAATTTGAATGTAATCCCGGATATTAAACATAGTTCTAACAAAAAATAAAATTTAGTTTAACCTATACTAATTAATGTTTGAAATAGTAACCTACTTTAATATTGTTAATCATGTTGAAATTATATAATATTACCTATTCTGTTTGTACGTGCTATTTATTAACTAACTAATACAAATTCAGCTTTATTTGGATGATCCTTTGGTTTTTTTAATAATAATCAACATGTTCGAGTCTATTATTAACATAAAGGATGCAGGATAAATGAGTTCGGAATTTAAACTGTTACTTTTGGACGGAGAGTTTTGTTGAGTAATAGATTTTGTACATTAGTGTATATGCGAAGCAAACATTAAAATTATCTATCTTACCTAAGAGTACCTAGAAACGGTTTTTGTCATCGCACGACACGTGATGTTTGGTCATCCTGGCGTTGAAGGGCTCAGAGTTTGGTTGGTTCTTGTGCCTGGAGCGTTGTATTAGCTGAAAAGAATTTTCTGGAAGTGAAGGGGAATCCATGTATGTTTTTCACGTACCCAGAATGGTCAATAATAGATGAAAATTATTGATCACAATGAGGAGCGGAGTGTGAGGGGCTGAGAGTACCGAAGTGGGTGTATATATCTGTAGAGTCGAGGGGCAACAAAACGATCCCGGTTGAGATTTGCGTAGGGGTTGGTGGACGGAATACATCTTCTGATATCCTCCTCAATCCTAGTGTATCCAGTATTCCTATCAAAACCACACATATATGTAATCGCAACTGTTTCGTTACTAAAACTCTCCGTCCGTAACAGTTCAATTCAACGTCTGTTCCAAAACCCATTGTGATACAGTAATACCGTTTAAAAAATAAATTCATATCAAAACAACCACTGGGGGGGGGGGGGGTGGGGGGGGGGGGGGGTGGGGGGGGGGGGGGGTGGGGGGGGGGGGGGGTGGGGGGGGGGGGGGGTGGGGGGGGGGGGGGGTGGGGAAAAAGGTTTTTATTTTTTTTAATTTTTTATAAAATATTGAAATATTCATTGAAATTCTACTATTTGATAATGAAATAGGTGGAGTATAAGCTAGAAATGCTACAAAAAACCTAATTCTAAACTATCTTGTTTCGGAGGGTTTCGTTGCTTAAAACATTTTCTGTTACTTAATATATGTATGCAGTCATTTTGTCATTTTGTTTTAATAATATAATAAATAAATACTTGATAATTTTTTTAGTGATTTGGAGAGTGAGTTAGTTGGCGATCGAAGAAAAAAGTACAGTTAATGGTAAGTATGAGTTGTCATTATTAACTATTTAATTCTTTTTTTATTGTTTTGACTTTATATAAATAGTAGTGTTATTAGAACTATCAATGATTTTTGTTCAGATTTATGTTTTTTTTTTCCTTTCTTTTATTGTATTTTAGATAATATTGTTATTAAAAATTGACCAATTCACTAGGTGTCCTATTCAAATTTATACTCATATTCATTTCATTAATTGAGAGAATATTGTGGTACTGTAGAAAACTTTTATTTTTCAGTATATATCAATATTGGAGTGTCTAAGCTCAACTTTCATTAAACTCATGTTCATAAAATTAACGTAACTTGCTTGCTGTAATGTAGTTTAAATATCAGTTTAATGTGTTTCATTGAGAGGAGATTGAAAATGTCCAAAATTTCAGCAGGTTATTCGGTGTGTTAGTTAATTGCATTTACTGGTTAATAGCAATGTATATTTACGAAAATGCTTTAAAACTCATCTGAAGTATTAGCAAAACGAAGAAAATATTAAATTAAAATTTTGGAGGAAATCAGAAAAACTCCTTTATATACCATCTAACTCCACAAATTCTTACAACCGTGACTATTATCTGTTTGTAAACTCACCAAAACCTTGTAAAGTGTTTTTTTTTTTTTTTTTTTTTTTTTTTTTTTTTTTTTTTTTTTTTTTTTTTCCGTTCTCTTAGGACAAGAAGGTTATAAATTGCAATTAGTCCTGTAAGAACCTTTGAGCTGCTTCCAGAGTGATAGGATATTCAGGATGGTAAGGTTAGGGAATAGGCCTCCTATCGAGATCCATGAGGAAGAATTAGGGCACTACATCTCAAAGTCATCCCGGAAAGAAGGGGAGGCCAGCTCTGAACCAGCCTCTCCAGTCAAAGTAGGCAGGGGGTGGCACACCCTTGTTGAGGTTAACAAGAACCTCTGAGGTAAGGAAAACAAACACCATCAACTAACTCCCAACAGTCATCTTCCACAGTAGACTAGACCTATCGAATTGCCCATGAACCCCAGAATCTCAGCATTTGCGGTTAGTGATGTGCCGCTACTGGACATCCATAAAGTTGCCCAGATTGAAGTGGCACATCGGTTTTTGCTGTGCCCAGTGGTGGGTTCAACTGGTAGGTGTAAACCAGCCAGAAGTGATCCCTGTTGGGTGATTGTAAAGTGGTTACTGCAAGGTAATACAGTTAAGCTTGGTGGCTCCTTGGGTTGCTGACGGGTGAGCGACTCTGTCCTTACAAGGGAGTAACTCCGGATGGACGTAAATCTCCTTGTAGGACGGGGAAAATCTCAAAAAAACAAATATCTGCCTTTAAGTATTTGTGAAATTAAGAAATAATTTGACTGCTTCTTGAAACAAGGTTTGATTAATCCCAAACATAAAAAAAAGTAAAAGCAACAACATCATATTTTATGCAATGTGATCTGTGAAAGTGAATGAAGATTGACAATCTGTGAATTTTACTGATGTCGCCGAATTGTTTTTATGTGTGTGGACAGCATGTTTATAGACGGCCAACCAATCGTCTCAATTGAGTTTGTGAACGATTGATCCGCACACCTCTCCCGATTGGTCGTCAGATTACAAGTTAAAACAAAGGAAGTGAATTTATGGTTTAATATCACAGTCACATCCAAACCTTGACTGAACTAATATTGTCGTCAGTTTGTAGATGGGCGGCCGACAAATCCTACACAGGTAATTTTTTGTTCTTATAGCAAATATTGGTTAGAAGATGGCTAGTGGAAATCCCATCAGTTTGCCCAACAACTATTTGTCTGAACTATTGACGTATTGAAGCCGAATCTCAATTCCACCGATCTTGAACAAAATTTTGTATTCAAGAATCGACCTATGGGATTCGACAATCGAATCTGCGGAGATTAACCGCTTCAATAGAAAATTTTCTTTATTTACATATTCATAGAGAATAGTACATGCGTCATAAAACAAAAGTTGTGGTTAGTAAAATTTATACAATGTAAAAAGTTTTTGTGTCATAGTTATATAATACAAAGTTGTTTTTTTTGATGTCCAGAGGAAGCTCTTGTCTTGCGCTACACTGTGTCAGGTGCTCAAGAATTCTTTGACAAGAAGCTTTTTTGTCAACATAGCTGATGACACAATCCATAACAATGGACAAACTACTGGCCAAGCAATGTTACTACCAGTTGAAAATCCAGATATTCCTGTATTAGACCTCTACCAAACAACCAGACAGGAGGTGTCTCGAGTTATGGATAGTCTGAAACCAAAAACTTCATCAGGCTATGATGGAATCTCAGCAAAGCTTTTAAAAACTTGTAAAGAAGAGCTAATTGACCCCATAGTAGACATAGTAAACAAATCTTTTTTGTCTGGAAACTTCCCATCTGCTCTAAAAATGGCCAAAGTCTACCCATTGTTCAAACAGGGATCCCCAACCCAAGCCTCAAATTATCGACCGATTTCTCTAGTTCCAACATTCTCTAAAATAATTGAAAAACTGACACTAACCAGACTCATAGACCATGTAACGACAAATGAACTCCTTACAACCCAGCAACATGGATTTCTGAAAGGCAAGTCAACAACCACCGCCCTAATCTGTCTGGTAGAATTCCTTATTGATCAACTTGAAGATGGCAACACCACCACTGCTATTCTACTAGATTATAGCAAGGCTTTCGATTGCCTCAGCCACGAACACCTCATGGCTAAGCTTAGTGTGATAGGTGTAACAGGGACTGCCTATAACTGGTTTCACAGTTACCTGACAGGGAGGTGCCAAATGGTTGAACTTATGCATAATAGCAAGGGGATTATGCAACAAATCAAATCTGAACCAAAAAGCATCACACGGGGAGTTCCTCAAGGGTCTGTACTGGGTCCAGTACTTTTCATTTTATTTACCAATGACTTTCCAAGATATCTAAAAGACTATTGCAGATCACTAATGTATGCAGATGACACTGTATTGCTATTGGGCAACAATAATCCAAAACATCTTGAAGTGACCTCTTATATTGCTCTTAACATGGCAATTCAGTATTGCCATAGGAACGACCTCGTTGTAAATGAGACAAAAACTAAGCAACTTATTTTAGGCAAGCACAGAGAGGCTGTAGGCAAGTTACCTGACCTTGAAGAAGTTACTGTTGCCAAATACTTGGGAGTAACAATTGATGAAAGCCTCTCCTGGACCCCCCACATCGATCTCCTGTGCAACAAGCTAAGTGTAAGCCTGTTTGTAATTCGCAGGATTAAGAACATCTGTGACGTGGATACAGCCAAGATCGCCTATTACAGCCTGTTTGAGACCCATTTACGCTATGGTATTGAAGTATGGGGAGCAACTACAAGGGGTAATCTAGAACGAGTGCTCTTGCTCCAAAAACGTGCTATAAGAATACTTGGAGATCTCCAGTCAAGAGAAACTTGCAGAAGCAAATACAAAGACCTAAAAATCCTGACTGTAGTAAATCTGTATATCTTGGAAGTTGTAACATACTCACATCTGAAATCATTAAGCCCCATAAGAACCGCAGCTCAGATTCATGACTACAGCACAAGACAGTCAGCCAATTACAGCCTTCCTACACACCATCGCACAATGACTGAGAAGAAACCCAGCTATGCAGGTGCCAGAATGTGGAATGTCCTTCCTCCAGAGCTGAAGACTGCAAGCATTCAACAGTTTCGTCACTTGCTGAAGAACTGGCTTCTTGACCACCCATTTTACTCCATGACTGAGTTTTACGGATGGCGACAATCACAGGAATTTTGATCCTCTAGAAGAAACATTTTTCACCATTCTATTTACTATTGTTATTGATAGTATATGTTGTTTTTTATTAATTTATGACGCAAATTCTGTACTTAAAGTTCATGAATAAAGCATGCTGACTTCTGACTTCTGACTCAAGAATTCGGACTCTGAATAGTAGGGCCTTTCTTGCAGCCATTTTGTTAGTTGGTTCGCGAAACACTGAGGTGGCTGATTTCTTAGATGATCGGGCAGGTGGTTGAAAAACAGCGCTCCTTGGTATTAGGGTTTCTTCTCAGAGAGGCTTAAGCGGTGTAAGGGCAGGGCGAAGTTTGTGGCATTTCTTGTGTTATATGGATGTAGTTCCTTATGTCTTAACTGCTGTGAAGTGACTGCATGCAGAATGGTTTCCCGGATGTAGAGTGAGATTGTTGTGAGAATTTTTAGTTATTTAAAAGATTCCTGGCAACTTTCTTGGTGATGTAGTCCTGCTAGGCATCTAATTGCTCTTTTTTGTAGAATAAGAATCTTTCCCATGTTGGACGCTGATGTTCCTCCCTATGATACTATTCCGTATCTTAGGTGCATTTCTAACAAAAGAGTGAAGTAAGCAACTTTGGCTACCTCCATGCTACATATTTGTTTAATTCTGCGAATTACATAGATACTTGAGGAGAGTTTCTTACTTAGTTGGTCTATGTGAGGCTTCCATGACAATTTCGAGTCAATTGTGATGCCTAGATATTTGGTCATATTGCTTACTTCCAGGTCCGGGAGAGGTGCTAAGTTTGTAATTTTGTTTTTTGTGTTGAAAATTGTACGGTTTTATTTTCATTTAATACTAGGTCATTATTTGTGCAATATTGTTTAGTTTGGTTGAAGCCTGCAGTCGTGTTTATTGCGAGCATTTCATTGACTTTATTAGAGATGGTAAGCACAGTGTCATCTGCATACATTATAGTAGAACAGGCATCATCCAGGCAGTTTGGCATATCATTCGTGAGGAGGAGGAAGAGCACTGGCCCGAGCACGGATCCTTGAGACACCCCTCTTCTCACTTCAGTTGTTGCTGATTGAATTTTATAGTTTGTATAATTTTGGGTGTGATTTATTTCTACCAGTTGTTTTCTTCCCTTGAGGTAGCATTTAAACCAATCTGCTTCTTTACCTCCTACGCCTAGGGCTCTTAGTTTTTGTATTAGCTGATCGTGATTGAGGCAGTCGAAAGCTTTACTAAAGTCAAGGAATAGACTAGTTACTGAACAACCTTCCTCTAGTTGGTCTATGATGTGTTCTGTCAGCTGTACCAGGGCTGTTGTTGTTGACCTACCCCTAAGGAATCCATGCTGTTTGTTTGTAAGTAGATTATGCTATTCGAGATGGTTTAGGAGTCTGGTAAGGACAATTTTCTAAATTATTTTGGAGAATGTTGGGGTGAGTGATATTGGCCTGTAGCTGCCAGGTTCACTTCGTGGTCCTTTTTTATATTTTGGATATATTTTGGCGGTCTTCAGAACAGTTGGGAAGATACCTTGTTGTAGGGATTTATTTATTATATTAGTTAGTGGTATTATCAGTTCTTCTTTACATCTAACTAGTTTTGCGGATATTTCATCAATACCAGACGATGTTTTAGGCTTTAAGGAGTCTATAGCTTTTTTTACTTCTTCGCTTGTTGTTAAGTAGAACTGTAATTTCTCATTTGTGACTGGAGCTGGGTCAGGGTTTGCAGGATTAGTGTTGCTACTGTTTGTTTGGAGTGTGTTTTCTGCTATTGTTGCAAAATATACATTAAGGGAGTTTGCTATTTCGTGTGGGTCCTTTGTTGTTTTTCCATTTAGCTGAAGACTTAGCTGATCATTTGTGTTAGTAGTTGCTTTTCTTTCATTATTTATTGCCTGCCACAGCGCTTTTGATTTATTTTCTGCTTGGTTAATGTGTGCTGTAGTTTGTTCTCGCCTTAGGTATTTCAGTCTCAAGTCATATTCTCTTTTTCTCTCCACTGTTTGTGCTTTATGTTTTGCTAGGCCTGTATATAATAATAATAATTGTCTAATCGGCAGTATACAACTTACATATACTTAGCTAAACATGTTTTTATAGTACTTTGTGTTTAAAGAATAGTAAATAGATAACCTTCTTCTTGCAGTCACTATCTTGTGTATTTATGTCCGTACATCACAACGAGTCTGATATATACACATACACACACATACCCAAATTACTAATTTCTTAACACAAGCTTTTGTTGTATTTGCTGTATGAAAAAACGTAGAGAGATAACAAAATTAACAAATTACCGTAGTTTTACAAATAATGTTTTGGTTATAATTTTAATATTTGAAGTTCCGTTTTTATTAAATACTATTTTTAGATGTGCAGTAAAAAATAAGGTATTTTTAAATTATATTTTTATTGAAGTTCGTATTTTCTCTATCTACATACGTCAGCACTAGCGTCACCGTGCATTTCAAACTGACCCCAACATTCCTGGGGGAAATGCGACAGTTTGATTAGCGAAACAACGTTCTGTCTGGCCTTCGATAAAATCTGACTGCTGACTCTGGGCTCACTTTTCAGAAATCGAAGATTACCAGGCGCACTTGAACACCAACCAACTTGAGTGCCTATTGGGAACTTTCGCTCTGCCATTCTCATGGTTTGAACATATTGATATTGATCTAGTCGGACCATTACCTGTCTCACAAGGCTTCAGGTATTGCCTCACCTGTGTGGTCTTTGTCAAAGTCAACTCATCCAAGGGCCTCCATCCACTGTACTCAGGCCCGTATCCTGTGGGTTGATCCAGCAAGACATCTGTGATTTATATACGAGGCACCTATGTAACTGTGTCCTTGAACTGCTTAAAGTCGGTCTAAGTTATGCCTGTCGAGTATACTACGATGTTTTAGGCACGACCTCAAAGCACAATAAAATTTTCTACACATAACGTAGCTATGGTGGGAAGGGTTGATTCAATATGAATATTGATTTAAGCTCCATTTCACCTTCCAAATAGTACAGCATCTGAAATCTGACTCTGGAAACAGATTGACTCCTCGGATCTGGAGTCCACATCTGTCTGAAGAGATTCATAAAAAGTCAGCGGCGAAGACTTTAGAAATGAACTCCTTGCTTGCATCATTTTGACATCAGAGATACCTACGCTAAAGAGGAGCTTAGTCTGGTTATCAAGTAGTGATCCGATGTAGTCTAGATGAAGAGGTATTCTCGTTGTCTCATCAGGTGCACAATGGCTTTTTATGAATCTCTCCAGATTTTACTTGGATCTAGGTACAGTGGGACCGTTATCCAAAATAAATCTATCTTTATTTACAAGCCAAGTGAAAAAAGTTCAGAACATCTTTTTAAAAGAGAGCTGATCTGTTGTCAACAGGAAAATATTCATGGTAACCAGGTGGTATTCTGAACTTGTCTCATTGAGTACAAAAGTTATAGAGGTCTAATTAGGAGTACTAAGAATTGAGATATCAGAGTGGACTATATCATGAAGTGCTACCGTAGTTTCATGCAGCTAAGAGACTAGCCTGGAAGAAATTCTGCACTGATATTGACAGTGTGCAGGATTATGCAAGGCTTCGAGAGCTCTTAGCAAAAGATCCTAGCTCATCACTAAACATTTGTGGTTAATGATGTGCCGCTCCTGGACATCCATAAGGTTGCCCAGATTTAAGCGACACATCGGTTTTTGCTGTGCCCAGTGGTGGATTCAACTGGAAGGTATAAACCAGCCAAAAGTGATCCCTGCTGGGAATTTTTTTTATCCTTATAATCCTTCTGAAGAAGATGGTGTCAGACAGGTTTGCTTATAGTGGGGGTTGGATCTAATCCTTTCTCACCTACCTCTATTCTGGATATCGTCTAGGATGGTTGTCACACATAACCGATTGGTCGGGCTAACCTGACTAAATATTTAGTCAATATGTCATTTTTCTTTATTTTTAAGACTCAGTATGTACTCGTTGCAAGGTTCATATGATAGGAGGCTCTTCTGGTAAATCCTTACATATGAACCAGCATGCATACAGCTTAAGAAATTTGGTGACTGCCTTGCACCAATTGGTGTAAAGTTTGTGGCTGAAAAGATGAATCTGGATGTCTTGCTGGACATTGAAGATGCTTTTGACAACATGGACAATATTGTTATTTTTATACTAGTAAGTTCAACATCATTGGCTCACCTGATTAATCCAATGGATCTGATCTGGTGGGAACGTGGTGTGATAAAGTTGTACTTATCATAAATCCGATCAAGGTTGCTGGTGATACCTACACAGAGAGGCATCAGGTGAAAAACACTGTCCCTTTTTGCTGAAAATCTATAGTAAGCACGTCTAGACAAGATTGTCAAAAAGGAGAAATAATTTTTTATAATTTGCAGACTTGTGATATTCTAATAGCCAGAGGATGGACTGCCTGGCCATCAATGGAGGTCCTGAGTACTCTGCCTTAGTGTGCTGTTTTAACTTGCGTCCTTGAATATTGTGATCCATGCTACTGCCAAAAGAAGTCACCTTCAGTAGGAAGGTCACTGATCAGCCTCTTCCTGCAGCAGTGCACACGGCATCTTCGGAGATTTTATCTGAAATCTTGCCTTTAAAACTTTTGAAAACTCCAGGGTAGAAATTGGTGAGGCAGTTTAGAGATGTGGTGGTCGGTGGTCTCTATAAGTCTTTATGCCATAAGTTTTGTAGCTGAGATCACTGCTATTTTGAAATGTGCTTGTCAAAGAATCTTTGTCTGTGGTACAGGTGTATAATGCTTTAATGAGCATTTTCACTGATAGCCAGAGAACTTTGAATGTGTTTAACTCTGTATTAACCTCAAAACTTGTCTGGAATTTTTATCAGGTAAAGTGGTAAAAACTATGATTTTTAAATCTGTGAATATTTGACAACCATTACAGAATTGATGATAAACATGATACTGTTGCATTCAACAGTAACATATCATTGTCCATGATCTCCACCTTTCTCTCCATTTAAGCTTTATAATAATACAAGACAGAGAGAGAGAGAGAGAGGGAAAATACTAATATCAATATCTGGCAATCCTTGCAGGATTGTTGATAATGTGATACCCAGTACATCTCAATATCGTGTACGATCTCCAGAATGTGACATAAAATTCCCATTGTTCATTACAAAGGTGTTTTATTTTGTGAAAGTGTTGTTGGAATGTGAATATAAATGGACTTTTGTTTAGATGAACAGGGAGGAACTAATCCTCAACAGGACACTTCAACACATCAAGAAGAAATTGAAATTTCACCTTGGATTGCTGAAAATCTCATCATTATGGAAGTTTTCAATGAACGTAGTTGGATAGACTGTCCGAAGGAGGTGATCTTTCAATCGGTCCGAAGTTGTCCAGCTTTGGAAGAAATCATCATCGAAAAGAAAAGGGATCCAATTTCCAAACTGATGTAAGTACAAAGTAAAAGAATATTTTAATGGTAATTACCACATCAATGGTCTCGTTTAGTGGGTGTTGTGGCTATCGCAAGATAAGTGAGTCAACCAACACTTGGGGCTGCTCCTTGGATTGGTGGCCACTGAGCGATCCCACTGAGGTCCATTATACCTACAAAATAAAAATTTGCAAAGCTGTGAGGCAAGATGAACTGTCTGTTTCTTTAATGTGTCCTATCGCTAAAACATATAAAATAAATTAATGTTTATTTTTAGCTTTTACTTTACAGCATTTAACTGGTTTAGCCAGAATATGATCAGGGATAGCTGTCAGCAACGAAATACTAGATAGCATACCCAAATCACTATGCAAACACAAAAAAATGAAGTGAGGATCATCAACGTCTGTGGTGATTCCAAGTTATTAGTATAGTGCTCACTGTTGATGAAGATATAATTTAAGGAACTACAAGTTTACTTAAAAAGGAACTCATGGGGCCTGGAACTTAGGACTTTTCTCTCAAACATAAGGTCTGTTAGGGAAGCGGTAGCCAGGGATTGTGTTGGTGAGTAATCTGTAGGAAAGCTTACAGAGTATTGACGTGGAGTCCATGAGCTTGTAAGCCTCAGTGAACATGGGCATGTGAAGAACATAGTTGATCACTATATTCTTCACTTTTGTGAACTTGTTAAATTAAAGACTGGATATTAAAAAAGATAATATTGGACTATTATATATTAGGAGGTTGTTGAACATGATGGAACATGAAATTTTCCTAAAATTAATAGCCATCTGAAGAATATTGTCATGGTCACTTTCAGGGAGCATCATTGAGATATTAAGTATTATCAGATCATCCAGTGATTGACACCTGGCTTTAAAAGTTGTGTCAGACCTTGTAAATAGGCCGGAGTATTTGATCCGGTTTTCTTAGATATTCAGTATTGAAAGAAGATGGTAATACAAACCATACAAGAATTCTAAACCAGAAAAAACATCAGAGAAACTTGGGAAGACACTGACAAAGTTTTATTAGTAATGATAAGAAGTTAGTTGAGTCTATAACCTTCCAACTTCCAGCACAAAACAACACTATTCTAACAGTAATAATACTGTTCTTGAGTCCGTGTAGTGAAATATTGTGCTTTTAGACATGGTGTAGTACAAGAGCATCTGTCAAGTTTCAAGTATAATCCTACTACCATTTGTTCTGTCTGCTGGACACTGCAGTGAACCTTAATGTGAATTTCCACCTTGTGCACTTCAGGAAACTCCTGGAGAGGTAACTGTTAGTCTGTGTACTTGGTTAATGACTGCAAATAGGGAACTTTGGATGTTAGTTCCAAACTAGCAATTTGGATCTTTTGAGCTTCCACTAGACAGATGTAGTAGTCTAGACAGATTACTAGATTACAGATGGCATTGATTCAGCTCAGAATTTAAATAGCGAAGTTGGTTTATTATTGGCTAACTTCCCTATTTTATACTTTGTTTTGTTATGTACACATTGCCTTTCTGAACCCAAAACCCAGTTGCCATTAATTAGTTTTATAAACAAAATTAAGTTTCAAATGCTGAATTCATCTCCAGTTCACCTTTTTTCTGTTCTCTTTGGACAAGAAGCTTATAAATTGCACTTAGTCCTGTAAGAGCCTTTACGCTGCTTCTGGAGTTACAGGTTATAGACAATAGACAATATACTTTATTTTACATATTCTTTGAGAACAATAAGAGAGTCATAAAAAAGGTAATTATACAAATCAAAATTTTATAAAACAATTTACAAATCAAAGCTTTGTAAATGATAGTCCAGTCACTGGTTGATGTTCAAAAGCTCTCCAGTTTAAAAACTCGTCAATTGAGTAGAAAGGATGTTTGGAGGAGCCATCTTTTCAGCATTTTCTTGGGGTTTTGTTCTGTCTTAATGTCGGTAGGTAGGGAGTTGAACAGCTTTGCACCCATATATGAAGGCTTCTCTTCAAATAATGCTGAAAATGGTGTTCTGGTAGTGTAAAATCTGCTGCTCGACGAGTGTTGTAAGAATGTAAATCAAATGCCTCTGGTCAAGCCATTTTCATGAGCATACATTACTGTTTCTAAGATGTACAATGAAACCACAGTGAGGATTGACAGCTCAACAAAAGATGTTCTACAACTGTCTCTAGGCTGCAGGCCTGCCAGTATCCTGATACATTTTTTCTGTAGAGTCAAGGGTCTTTGTAAGTTGGCTACACTTGATTTTCCCCAAACAGTGAGACCATATCGGGAGGTGTGCTTCAAAGAGTGCATAGTATGCAGTAATTGCAACTGTGACATCACTTATCGATTTTATTCGACGAACAACATAAAGTCCAGAGCTTAGTTTGCTACAGAGGTTGTCCACATGAGGTGTCCATTTCATTCCATTGTCCATTACGATCCCCAGATACTTGGCTTCTTCCACAGTGTCAATGTTTGGCAATGGTCCAAAATCGTTCTTTCCTCTTCCAAAGACCAGTTGTTGCGTCTTGGCTTCATTGACTACCAAGTTGTTACTATGGCAATACTGAACAGCCATGTTCGTTGCTGTGTATGAAGAGACTTCCAGCAATTCAGGATGTTTATTACCTAAAAGTAGAACCGTATCATCTGCATACATAATGGTTTATTGAAAATTCTTCCAAGTAACCCGGGAGATCGTTAGTAAAAAAGAACAAATAAGACAGGCCCCAGAACTGAACCTTGGGGTACGCCACTTGGTATTAGTAAAGGGCTAGATCTTATTGAACGGGACGTTCCTCTGTCTGTGCACACCAAGTCAACCACCTGTTGCCTGTCTGTCATATAACTTTTTAAATCATCTTGCTGCTGTTCCAAAAATCCCAAATGCTTCCAGCTTCTTAAGGAGTTGGTTGTGGTCAAGACAATCGAAAGCTTTGGTGAAGTCTAATAGTACTGCAGTTGTTGTGTTGCCAGCCTCAAGTTGATCCACAATAAACTCCACCAAACTAGTAATAGCAGTTGTTGTGGATCGGCCCTTTATAAAACCATGTTGATGATTTGTAAGCATGCCATGTTCTACAACATGATTCATGAGGCGAGAGAGTACTGCTTTTTCAAAACACCTTAGAAAACGTTGAAATCAGGGAAATAGGGCGGTAATTTGCTTGCCTCTGTGGTAATTGCCATGTTTGAAAAGAGGTATTACTTTGGCCAATTTTTAGTCTAGTTGGGAACTTTCCTTCTTCAAATGACTTATTAATAAGTTGGGTTAGTGGTCCAGCAAGTTCCTCACTGCACACCTTTATTAGCTTTGAAGACACTTCATCAATTCCAGATGATGTTTTTGGTTTTAAAGGAGGAAATTACTTTTTTCACTTCTTCTACTGTGGAATGATTAAGTGTCAGAGGTGGAGCACCGTAGTTGTGTGTAATTGTAGTGAAGCATTGTCTTGGATTTGTAGCCAAAGCATTTTTAGCTGCAGTGGTGAATGTTAAATTAAAATAATCTGCAATGGTTTTTGGGTCAGTGATTTTCTCTCTATCTGGAATTATAAGTTGCTTTGGATTTTGGTGTGTTTTTGCTTTCCTTTCACCATTCACTATTTCCCATAAGGTCTTGGTCTTGTTATCAGAGCGAGCAGCAATTTGGGAAGATATTTTCTTGACCTGCCTTAATTTCTTTAAGCCTTAAATCATAAGCTTTCTTTTTGCAGGCGGTTTGTTGCTTATGCTCTAAATTTCCAGTAGTGTTGTAGAGTGTCTGGGCTCTTTGGAAGTCCTTCCTCAGTCTCTCTGCCTCTTCATCTGTAATTTTATTCTTCTTTTTTTTCTTCACTCTTGATCGTTTTAGAGGACAGACATGGCTTATTATCATAGTTACTGTGTTACTGAAAAGGTTGTAGGCAGAGTCAATATCTGGGCTTCAAGTACATCATCCCATGATTCCTGACCTAACCTTGCCTTGATTGCTAACAAATTATTTTCGGAGAAATTTCGCCTTACAGAAACGGGTGTTCTTGTTTCAAATTGTTGGCAAACTACTTTACAGAACTGAGCTGTGTGGTCAGAGATACCTACATCTAGCACTTGAACAGATATCTTCATCTCTTCCAAGTTGGTGCAAACACAGTCGATAGATGTCTGTGATGTTGGTGTTATTCGCGTAGGAGGAAGTGACATTCTGGTCATATTGTGGCTTCTCAACATTTCTTCAAGCTTGATGCCATCCCGTTCAGGAATTAGACAGTTAATATTTATGTCCCCCCATAACTACGACTGGGCAACTCCATGTTGTATCACTTCCAGAGCTTGTGAAATTATTTCAAGGGATTCTTCCAAATTACCTTTGTTTCTGTAAGTGCCAACTATATAGATACGTTGTTTTTGTATTTTTACTACCATCATGGTTATTTCACAGACCATTTCCACACTTATGTCTTCAATAGAAACAGGTTCAACGAATGTTTTTAAAGAATCTTTACAGAAAATCGCAACCCCACCTTTTATGTGATGTAGTCGACTGAATTCTGTAATTAAGGTGTAATTAAGGAGGTTAGTATTGTGTAGCTGGTTTTTCTTTAATCCATGTTCTGTTAAAATTAGCAAGTCAGGTTCTGTCGTTTGCAAGAGATGGTTTACTATGTCTATTTTATTTTTAAGTCTATCAACATTCTGGTGCAGTATAGTCAAGTTTGTCTTTCTGGTAGCAACTTTGCCAGAGGTTACGTTCTCTTCAGTCTGTGGCAGACACGTACTAAAAAAGAAGAAGTGTTGTTATTGGGGTGGTTCCTTGAACTATTAGCCTTAAATGTTTCAATGTTTCTGTTGTAAAATTCTTCTATTGTTTTCTGATGGTTCTAATTTTGTTGCAGTGAAGGGTGGCCCTTTCTTCAAGGAGAATGTCCCTTTGTTTAAAGATAATAAGTTGCTCTCGACAGTTTTAGTTTCTAAGTCCACCTTGTCCAAACCAAGTATGTTTGATGTCTGAGAGTTTTTAAAAGAAATGGGCTGGCTATTGATTTGATTGGCAACAAATTTAGCAGTTTGAAGGGATATACTCATATGGTTTGTTTGTTTTTTCTTTATTTTTCCTCATAGTATTGGATGAGCTCCTGCTGACAAATAATTTTGAAGTGAACTCTCTGGATCTTGAAGCTGTTTGTGTTGGAATCATCGCACTTTGAGTGCTCTGTTCATGAAGGATTGGTGTGTATGGAAAAGTAGACCTGCTGTTGAGCTGATCATTTAGGCTTTTAATTGTTATTTCCATGTTGTCTTGTCTAGATTTCATTTCGGCCAACTCTAATATAATGTTTGGCAGACTTTGAAATTTTGTTTCCATTGGTGTAAAACTTGTAGTTTGAGTCTCATTTTCTATGGTTGTTTTAGTTTTCGAGTTGCTCACTTTCTTTTAGGTATAACTCTTTGTTTAACTGGGAATTTTGTGTTTCAAGGTATTTAATTCTGGTGATTTGATCTGCAATTGAGTTTTTCTTGTTGTTTATTCGTGGTCTTCAAAGATTTTTTTGAATTTCCTTATTCTTGTGCTTTTCTTTTTGTATAATACTTTGTAAGTCTGATAACTCTTGAGTCAAGGCTTCAATCCTACTAAGATATTTGTCTTCTCTACTGGTAAATTCTTCGATCCTTGCTTCACTGCTTGCCAGATGGCATTGAGCACATGCCAACTTGTTTTCCAGAACAGCTAGATGCTCTTTATTCAGGATGGATAAGGTTAGGGAGTAGGGGCAGCCTCGTATCGAGATCCATGAGGAAGAATTAGGGCAATACATCTCAGTCATGTCTCCCTGGAAGAAGGGGAGGTCAGCTCTGAACCAGCCTCTCCAGTAAAAGTAGGCAGGGGGTGGCACACCATTGCTGAGGCTAGCAAGAACATCTGAGGTTAGGGAATAAACCCCACCAACTCCAACAGTCTCTCCCACAGGAGACTAGACCTATCGAATTGCCCATGGACCCCGGAATCTCGACATTTAGTGATGTGCCGCTCCTGGATATCCATAAGGTTGCCCAGATTTAAGTGACATCGGTTTTTGCTGTGCCCAGGTGTGGTGGGTTCAACTGGAAGGTATAAATCAGCTAGAAGTGAACCCTGCTGGGTATCACCTTCCTCTTAGCACAGCATCTGGAATCCAATGCTGTCACTGATTTGACACCTGGAGTCATGTTCGTCTGAAGAGATCCATATAAAAGTTGGTGATGAAGAAGCTCAAAATGAACTCTTTAGATTGTTTCGACATCAGAGACACCAAGACTACAACATATAAAAATACAGTGTAATATAGGTGAAGAAGCAGTCTCATGTCGTCTCATTTCCTGCAGCGAATATATTAATGTATGACACCATTTATTGTAATAAAGTTACTGATTTCCACTTCATTGGGTGTGGCTTGACATGTTGGTTGGACCACTCCATTATACAATACTCGTAATGAGATGAAACTGTCTACAAAGACTAAGACATTTAGACACCTTAATACTCAGGTGTCGTGTGAAATGGTATACATGCCACAAAGGTGGCCGTCAGTGTTGAGATAAGTCATTTAGACTAGGTCCAACTGAAAGGTACGGTGTTGAAATCAATAACAATGTCTTCTCACAGTGCAGAATCTAGTCTTCTACGTGGAGTTGTTCTTTACAACTTGTGTTTTATATCTTAGCTGCTTCCTAACGATGACTCTCCAAGGCTACTATATTGGCCTTAAGCTGTGGAAGAAGATAACTCCAAAGCTGCAGATATTGCATAAAGTTAGGTACTTTGTTGTTGACCAAAAATCTCTCATATAGAAACTGAGTAAGTTAAAAGGAGTTATTATAGTAGGTACCAGTGAGAGAAGGTACCTACTAACCAAAAGAGAAGGTCCAGGCAGTAAAAATATGAGAAAGTTGTGTAAAATTATTTCACTTTCTTTGAAAAATACAAAAACCATTCAGTACGACCAGCTTGGGTTGTGTTTCATTACGTTAATATTGTAGTGATTATGAATTACTTACTTTGATATTTCCATTCAGTTTCTTTAAGAAAAGAAATGAAGAAAAAGTCTTGAAGCAAGTTGGATGAACTGTCAAGAATTGAATTTGTATGCCTTATGATTGGACAAACCATCATTTTTAACATTTTTCTGTGCTATTTTACCGCCTTTTCTTACTGTTGTATTGTGGCCAATGTGTGTGACTAACTGTAAATTAAGGTGTACATTATCTTTAATACACTTTACATTTAAGGGAGTGTTTAAAAGATGAAACATTGTATCATAAAATTGTAGGATATTGCATCCTATTGTAGGCTTCCATCCTACCAAGTTTTGTTCAGGTTTAACGTCAGTTCCTTTTTGTAGCATTATTTTCAAAATAATAAATGTGTTAAGTGAATTGTTGTTTTATTTGTTTTAGAGTTAATGTTGAAAGTAAATAAATTGTACGTACTAAACTTTTGTTAATGATTAAAATGAAAACCCATTAAAACGTTAAACACCAATATTTAAATATTATTTACCATGTAACCTATTTGTATTGTATTATTTACCTGCAATAAATCTGGCTCACAGCCCGGCAATGGCTTGGTCTGGTGGGTACAGTAGCTATCTCTGTGTATCTGAGTCAAACAACAACGAGGATGGTTGTGCCTTGCATGGCTGACTCTTGAACGATGGGTGTCCTTGTAAGCAGCCTGCCGACCGTTGGTAGTAGTTCTGAGGTAACCTTAATCTGTTGATTCCTATGTTAAGTTTTAGTAGTTCAGCTCTAAAATTTAACTTTGTAAGATGAAACCTCCTTTAACTTTCAATCCCATGCATGAGTCATGTATGTGATTCGAAATTTAGATCTGCAGTAAATTTTCTATTCACATGCAATAGTTTAAAATGGCTTTGCAAATGTGACAGTAGCAAAAGCAGAACATAGTAAAAATAATGTATTGAATTTCAATGTACTTAAAGGTAAAGGTAAGGTAAAGGTAAAGAAGGAGTGGGGATGAGTTGCACGTAAGACACGTAAACATCGGTTCCGTGATTTAGTTCGTTTTTAAGTGAGAAATAGTGATCCATTGTTTACAATTTTTGTCAAGTGCGTGCACATTGTGTTAGTGATCACTGTGAGAGTAAGTAATCAATCTACAATCTGACGAGCTGATAAGAAATTGCAAGTTTTTAAGTGATAGGAACCGGTCTGTGCAATATCAGTGAGCGCCATGTCAGCTGACAACAAGGTCTCGACGCGTAACTCGGCTAAGTCAGGAAAACCGGAGACGCCCGAGCCTGCTTCACTACAGTCTATTGATGATAAGTTGAACTCCATAATAAATATTCTAAGCAAACATACAGATGACATACAGGATATTAAAAAGGAACAGAAAGATTTAGCTGCTTCTATTGAGCTGTGCCATACTAACATCAGTGATGTGAAACAACTTGTAACCAAACAGGACTCGAAAATAACTGCTTGTGAGGATGAACTGGTATGTGTAAATGAGGAGAATCAGAGGTTGTGGAAAGAGCTGAAAAGTACTAAGCAAGAACTTAGGGACTTGGAGCAATATTCTCATAGAAACAGCTTGATTATATATGGAATACCGGAAGATAAAAACGAAAACATTCAACATGTCATGAGAAGATTGGCTGTCACCCTGCAATTTGAAAACTGGTCATCAAGTCTGATGGATGCTGTACATCGGATGGGAAAAGCTACACAGACTCAGCCCAGACCCATCATCGTAAAGTTTGTGACTCGATAAAGATGACTTCTGGAACAAGAGGAAGGTCAGACGAAACCTCAGAGCTACCGATCTCGGCTACAGCAGCGAGAACTCTATTAACATTAATGAATCGCTAACACCGGCCAACCGAGAGCTGCTGAAGATGACGAGGGAGGCTGCCAAGCAGAAGGGTTATAACAAAGTGTGGACAACCAACTGCTCCATCTTTGTACGACGGGAGAAGGGATCGCCGGTCATCAAGATCACGTCTTCCACGGACCTCCAACAACGCATGTAGAGACAATTCTTGTAAGTTACCGTATTTCATACCTCTTAAGTGTTATTTATGTGTAATATATATATATATATATATATATATATATATATATATATATATATACAGGGTGATTCAAAACTAAACGGCAATCTCTCGAGAGCTTATTCTATAGCTAAAAACAAGTAAAAAAGTTCATATAACCATATGCCCGGAAACGCTTCGTTAGCGAGTTACGCCTAGCGAAAGATTTCGCCCGGATTTCAGAACCCTTGGTGAAGTCAGGCCGTATAAAAATGGTAAAGGTAGTTACAAAGATACAAATACAATTGTTTTTTATGTTTTTATATCTGACAAATTTATTAAAATTCGTCCCAGAGCTGTAAATGCAATACTTTCAGAGATATCTTACGTAAAACACAAGAATTGGTGCAAAGAAATAACACATTTTTTGTGTTTAACGTAAGATTACTTCCATAAATGTTAAATAAAGGTCATTTTTTTCTTAAACAGATTTGTAAAACATTTAATTCTGAAAAGATTCATGTGAATTACTTAGGAAAAAAATTAATAATAGGTATTGAAATTTAGCTTTATTTAAAAATAAAAACAGACGCACAAAAAATGCATATTCTTATCTGCATAAAATATTAACTAATGTTTAGGTTGTGAGTAACAGCTGATCATTTATTCAACACTTTTTATCGTCATATTTTCTTTGCAAAGGTTGGCAATATCAGCTGATCAACAATTAAGTTTATGAAGTAATATTTGAATAACCTTTATGGAGGTTTTTGTATTGTGGCGTGTGAAGATTGTATTTTGTGAGATCTGGGTGTTCTGGGTGATAATTTGATTGGTCCATTTTTCCTCCCTAATCGACTTAATGGAGTAGTGTACTTAAATTTTTTAAGAACAAACCTGCCTACCCTCTTGGAAGATATTCCTGTTCAAAACAGAATAAATGCATGGTTTATGCACGACGGAGCATCTCCACATTTTTCTAATGATGTGAAAAACTATTTAAATGATACATACGGTAGACAATGGATTGGTCGAAATGGACCAGTAAAATGGCCACCACGTTCTCCTGACCTCACGCCAGCAGACTTTTTCTTATGGGGTTGGATGAAGTCAATTGTTTATTCAAAACGGATTAACACCATAGAGGAGTTACGTAATCGCATTAAAGAGGCGGCAGAAACTATCAAGAATGCTCCAAACGTTATGAAACGTGCTAGAAAAAGAGTGGATTCGTCGTCGTGCGAAAACGTGCATTGCTAACAACGGAGGACACTTTGAGCAACTATTATAGGTGATTATTACAGTTTTATAAAGGTAAATACATTTCACGTTAATGTTCAGTCTAGAATAAATGATCAGCTGTTACTCACAACCTAAACATTAGTTAATATTTTATGCAGATAAGAATATGCATTTTTGTGCGTCTGTTTTATTTTTAAATAAAGCTAAATTTCAATACCTATTATTAATTTTTTTCCTAAGTAATTCACATGAATCTTTTTCAGAATTAAATGTTCTACAAATCTGTTTAAGAAAAAAATGACCTTTATTTAAACATTTATGGAAGTAATCTTACGTTAAACACAAAAATGTGTTATTTCTTTGCACCAATTCTTGTGTTTTACGTAAGATATCTCTGAAAGTATTGCATTTACAGCTCTGGGACGAATTTTAATAAATTTGTCAGATATGAAAACATAAAAAACAATCGTATTTGTATCTTTGTAACTACCTTTACCATTTTTATACGGCCTGACTTCACCAAGGGTTCTGAAATCCGGGCGAAATCTTTCGCTAGGCGTAACTCGCTAACGAAGCGTTTCCGGGCATATGGTTATATGAACTTTTTTACTTGTTTTTAGCTATAGAATAAGCTCCCGAGAGATTGCCGTTTAGTTTTGAATCACCCTGTATATTTTATTTATCTATGTGCTCTCTATATTTATTAAGTATTATTTACTATAGTTCATTAATCCATAGTATCTTATGCAAAAGCCCTAATATACATATATTAGCTTTAATGGGTTACTTTTTCATGTCTATTAAGGTTTATTTATATGTAATCTCTATATTTAATCTTATTTATTAACGTGTTCTCTATATTTATTATTAATTATTTATTATAGTTTATTAATCCATGGTGTCTCATGCATAGGCCCTAGCATATATTTATTAGCTTTAATAAGTTACTATACTATTTATAATTTATTATTACTACATTTAGCCCCAAATAATTTTTTCTTAATTGACTTTTGGAAAACTAATTTTTTGGAATTGACTTTTTTGTTCACTTTCAATTTAAATGGTTAAAGAATCAATAGAATATTCCATTTATTATCAAAATGTAAGAGGGCTCAGAACTAAAACTAATACATTTTTTTGCAATTTATTGACAAGTAGTTTTGAAATAATAGCCTTGACAGAAACTAATTTACAATCAAGTTTTAATTCATCAGAGCTCTTTTCTGATAACTTTAATGTATATAGGTGTGATAGAAATTTAGATATTACAGGGAGACAAGGAGGAGGGGGAGTTTTATTAGCTTTGTCTAAAGATCTACTGTCAAGTAAATTAGATAACTTTCAAGTAAATGTAAATGGTTGTGAATGTGTTTGGGTAAAAATCTCAAATAATAAGGGAAAAGTATTGTATATTAGTGTAGTTTATTTTAGACCTAGATCTCCATTAGGGGTTTACCAGGCTTTTTATGATTCTTTGCAGCAAATATAGTTTTCAGTTAATAGTAACGTAGTGATCATAGGTGATTTTAACTTGCCAATATATGGATCAGATTCTAGCTTAATCACTGGTGATAACCTATGCAAGGAATTGTATCTATTTTTAAATTTACACGGTCTTAAATTAAAAAACAATATTTCCAATTTTCAAAACAAAACATTAGACTTAGTTATTTCCAACATGAATAAGATAGAGGTAACTAGGTGTGAGGATCACTTAGTGACGGAGGACCCTTATCACCCGGCTATTGAGGCGAGGATTGTTGTTGATTCTCCGTTATCTTTTAGGTCAAGGTCAACTGGACCAGCGGGTTATTGTTTCAGTAAGGCCAATTTTCTTCAATTGTATCAAGACTTATATTCCGCTGACTGGTCTCAATTGTATTCCATCCCAAACGTAAATAGCGCAGTAAATTGCTTTTACAGTCAAGTGTATGAAATAGTTGGAAAATCTTGTCCTCTGAAAAGAGGAAAAAGATCGAAGTATCCGTTATGGTTCACCCCATCAATTATTTTAAATTTGAAACTAAAGGAAAAGTTGAGGACAAAATATAAAAAATACAGTTCTTTAGAAAATTATAATAGATTTAAGAATCAAAGGTCTTTTTTGAAGCGCGAAATGAAGGTTGTGTACGATAATTACTTGCATAACATAGAAATTTTAATTAATAGAGACAGTACTAAATTTTGGAGTTTTTTTAAATAGTAAGAGATCTGAAAATAGTAAGTTAATGATTATGGAATATAATGGAGTCAGGCTAGATAGTGGAATGGCAATCGCCACTGCATTTGCAGAATATTTCAGTTCGGTTTATAACAAATATACAGCGGAGCCAAGTGTAGAGTCAGCGACGGCGGCGCCGTGCCTGGCGGGTGTGTCATGCCTTGCTCTCCCGCACATTAGCGAACATGATGTGCTGGACGCTATTAAAAGGTTTAAAATCTAAAAACACCACTGGGCCTGATTTTCTACCTCAATATTTATTTAAAGGGTGCGCGGACACTTTAGTAAAACCATTAACATTTTTGTACAATTCAAGTCTGACCTCTAACGTTTTCCCCGACAAATGGAAAATTACAAAAATTACTCCTATATTTAAGAGCGGCAGGAGATCGGAAATAGTTAATCACAGGCCAGTGGCAGTTTTGAATGTATAAGCTAAAATATTTGAAATAATTGTACATAAATCTCTATTTAATCACTTTAAAAAATACATTTCTCCAGCACAACATGGATTTGTTCCGGGGAGGTCGGTTAGCACAAATTTGTTAAATTTGACAGGATATATCTTCTCGGGGCTAGACTCTGGACCTCAGACTGATTCTTTGTTTCTCGACCTGGCCAAAGCTTTTGATAAAGTTGATCATCAGATTTTATTGCAGAAGCTGCATTTTTATGGCTTATCATTAAGTTTTTAAAATTTTTTCAAATCTTACATTGTTGATAGGAAACAATTTGTTTTTTATAATGGTTTCAGCTCATCAACCTTTAATGTTCAATCAGGAGTTCCTCAAGGTTCAAATTTAGGGCCTTGCCTGTTCACTATATTAATAAATGATATAAGTAATTGTATATTCTCTTCTAATACTCTTTTGTTCGCGGACGATTTAAAAATATTTAAGCAAATAAGACCTTAAATGTGACCACATTCGGATGCTGACGAGCTGCAAGCCGATCTTAATAACGTTTTTAGATGGAGTATTGTAAACAAAATGTCTTTTAACGCATCAAAATGTCAGGTAATGACTTTCAGAAGATCTCGTAATTACATAGAAATTGATTATTTTTTGAATGGAGTACTAGTATCTAGAGTAAACGAGAAAATTAAAGATTTAGGTATTTATATAGACTTTACTTTATCTTTTAACTGTCATGTAGATGCGTGTGCTTCAGCAGCTAGTAGAATTATGGGGTTTGTTATTAGACAAAATTCGATTTAAAAAAATGTAGAAACTCTGATAATGCTGTATTATTCATTGGTCAGGTCGAGGCTAGAAAACAATATCATTATTTGGAATCCTATTCACACTACAAATCAAGATATGTTAGAAAAAATTCAAAAATGATTTTTAAGGTATTTATTTTTCAAATGCTTTATCATTTTTACGTACGCAGTTCCATATGTCGAGTTGCTGGAGTTGTTTGGGTTCGGGAGTCTTAAATTGAGGAGGAAGGTAGCTAGCCTGATGTTCCTGTACAAGCTGGTGCGAGGCGTGGTACACGATCCTGCTAGCCTGGCCGTCTTATCTTATCGCGTACCTTCATTCAACAGTAGGAGCAACCTTCTGTTCTCGGTTCAATTCTGCCGCACGACGGCTCATAATTCCTCGCCACTCTACCGGGTGATGAGGTCGTACAATTTCATACAGAGCTTAGGGTCTGATGCAGACATTTTTTTTGACTCACAAAATGTATTTAGAATTAAATGCCTCAGAAGTTTAAATTAACTAATCAGCTGTGTATAATGTAATTAATTTTTATTGTAACTATGTTTGTAACTTTTTTATATTCCATCCAATTAATTGTTTGTTCCTATTTATTTGATTTTCATATATTTATTACTCATTTTTTGTTGTTATCATTGATACATTTATTATTATTGTTATGGATTGTTATAGATTTATTTATTCTCATTCGTTAACTTATAAGTTAAAAGTTATTAGTTATAATTTTTTTTTTTATGTTATCACATAATTTAAAACTATTATATAAAGTGAAGTGAGTGGAGAACATTCCCACAGTTAATTGTTTATATGTAATAACTGCTTTATTGTAAATGGTTAATACTGTTATAAAGCATGCAAATAAAAAAAAAAATAAATAAATAAATAAAATAAACCCCAACATAACCGCTATAATTCCAATCACCCGATGGAGAAAGCTTAAGTTACAGCCTCTGGCCTTATGGGTACCAGTGTAGCGTTCTTCAGTGAAGTCAAATATCTGGGTATGGTGCTTGATAAAAGGCTGACTTGGAAGTTGTTACTGCATCGAGTAGTGGTTGCTCACCATACCAGCAGCCAGTTCTGTAGTAGAACTGGGCTCTACAAGACCATCACGAAGCCAATGATCGGCTATGGCTGTCATGTTTGGTGGCCAAAGGTAGAGGAAAACAGGACTGGACTTCAAGGTGGTCAGTGCCTAGCTTGTCTATGTATTGGTGGAACCATGGATTCTAGTCTCACAGCAGCTCTGGAAGCCTTATATCTTTATATGAAGGGTGAGGTGGCTCTTAGTGCTGTAAGACTGCTTTAAGGGGCAGATCCAAGAAAGCTGATACACTTTGTTGGGCATATGAATATATTCAAAAATGTTGAAAATTTACATATGCTTGAATTTTTCTAGGATATGATGCCGAAACAATTCTGCTTTGATCACCCTTTCCAGGACTTTTATCATACCAGAATGCCAAGAATGGCAGCAGGTTGGCCCTTTTTTGAGAAGGGAGCACAGGTCTGGTACACAGATGGATCAAGGAGAGATGAAGGGTGGATCTGGGTGCCAACGGATGAATCTTTTGGGCCTCGTAAACCCTGGGTTCCTTCCTTCCCAACTGTCTTTCAAGCAAAAATGCTTGCAATACATCTGTGTGTCTGGATCAACTTATCTAGAATACAGAAGGCTGGTGAGATCTATATCCTATCGGACAGCTAAGCTGCATTTAGATCTCTTAGCACCTGCATCTTTGTGTCCAAAGTGGTCTGGGACTGACTAACATTACTTAAAACACTGGCAACCCACAATAGAGTTACTCTGATGGGACTACTGGGGCTTGAAGAAAATGCAGGAAATGAGATGATGGCGGACAGGTTAGCGAGAGATGAAGGTAAGGTAGTCCTAAAACACGTTTGTGACTTGGCTAAGTGGTCAGAAATGCTGTCACAAAATGGGTGGCTGAGGAGACTGTTCTTTACTGGAAAGGTCTCCCAGGCCTGAGACAAGTGAAAGCTGTCATAGCAAAGCTATTTTTGGACTCAGCAGACCAGACATCAGATTGTTCTCTATTTTGTGACCGAACATTGCCCATTTAACTACCTACCAACTTATTGGTATCTCTGAGTTGGAGATATGCCACAATGCAGAGTGTTCAGTAACTTGTCCTGTTTAGGTGGAGACACTTAAAAAAATATATTGTCTCACATGTCATGGTAATTACTGGTTGTTGTTATTATAGCCTTGTAAATTTTAATAACAAAATAAATAAATTTAAGAGAATTTATTGTTAAATAAACAAAAAGTTTGGGTGGTGCAATGAAGTGGTGTGAATCTTTGTTGCGTAATTCAAAACAAAAATGGAGGAGTTTTCTATCAAAGAACAGTTACATTACTCTGTAACAGTGCTCCGTCCCATGCTGCTGGTGACAGTCACCTGCCGAATAAGTGATTAAATATTAGTGGAAACTATGCTGTAAAATAGTTAAATGCATCCTTTTTGCGAAATAAAACAAATAATTTAAAAAACATGATTTTGTTTTTTTTATTAGTGATTAGTTCCCCAACCCTCTTGTACCAGTCTCTAGCCGTGAAGGAAACCGTTTATATTAGGAAAGGAAGAATACTTGTAGGAAAAATGTTTCGGGAGCCTAGATGATTTTCATTGCTACCCGTCCTACTCTTTACGATAGTTGTACACAACTCCATCACCAATGTCTGTCCCCCCAGCTTGCCTATTATTAACGGGAATATGCCTACCAGAACCTGTACTGGAGTGTTCCAGACAGTAGTTGGCTACCTTTGTTTAAATCACGACTAATTGGTAAGCCTAGCTGACCGTCGTGTCATCGGCAACTGACCAATGATGCACCCGATTGCTTTATTCCAGGTGTTGAGCTTGCTCCGAAACACCAGCACAGAAGTTTCACATCATTATTGGAATGTGTAATTTTTCAATTGTTCTTTATACACAAATGTTCTTAATGGAACATTTCCCTGATGTATCTTGTTAATAATGACTATAGAATGCCAGTGGTGACCTATCTTCTCTCCCTGTGATGTTAGTTATATTTCTGGCCATGTTTGAGGTACTGTACCTTTTGTTTGTTATACAAGTACATTCAAGTACTTCATATGTGTAGAAAGTACCATTTGGTGGCTAATCTAGATTTTCGTAGATAATTCAATGTATGGAATAGCAATGTGATGATATAAAAATTAATAACAATAGTTGTCATGTGGCACTGTAATGTACGAGGTGTGTGTTTTTTTTAAAGTAAGTACAGTTTTGAAATTCCGCCGCTGCAGCACGATCGGTGTCCCGTGCTTGTGCGAGCCATAGAACAATTACGGCAAAAATCAAAAAAGTGTTAAATGTCAATTGTTTTTACATCTGTTAATGCTTATTTCAAATGCCCTTTCAATGAAGAATCCCATGGACTGTGAAGTAAGTTCTGTTATTTGTTTCCTTGGTGTTAAAGGCGTGAAAGCAATTGAAATTCACCAACAGAAGTGTGAAGTGTATGGACAAACATTATGAATGATGTAATGGCATTCAAATGGGCAAGAGCTTTAAAAGATGACCGAAAAAATGCTCATGATGAAAAATGCAATCTAAAACCCTCAATGATCACCTACGAATTGGTGTGTGAAGTTAATGATAAAGCAAAAATGAATAGACATTTCACAATTACTTCGTTATCAGAAGAGTTTCTGTATGACAATTTTATTGAGAAACACGTTTTCCTGTATGACAATGAATTTCCACATGCGACAAAACTAAATTAGGATCTCATCACAGCATTTTGCTAGGAACAATTTGATAATCCTCCTAAAAGTCCCAATTTAGTGCCCATTTGTTACCACTTGTTTTTTCGTTAGAAAAAATATTTCAAAGGTCAGCACCGCACCAACGACAGCGTAAAAATTATAGCGTTCAGTAACGGTTAAATCAGGCAACCGTTTTCTATGATGACAGTGTACAGAAGGTTGTTTTTAAATATGATAAGTGCTTTAATATTGATGGCAATTATGTAGAAAAGTATATACACGTGTGGGCTTTCATTTCAAAATAATATTGTTACAAACATTTTGCTTGATTTTTTTTACTACTTGCTTAAAAAACATGCCTCTTATATATCTCAATTTTTGCTGGAACAGTGTTCCTGTACCTCTCTCTGATAAAATAACCAATTTTGGTTGTGTTATTGATATGAAAGTGAAATTTGTCTGTTAAAAATTGATTAATAAAAAGTAAGGTTGTTATATTTATTATTTTACTGTTTCTTTACAGAACTGGTGAAGCTCTTATTGACAGACGAGTGGTTGGCAGAGCAACCTCATATATCGAGAAGTTGGTGAAAGAAAGGGCCGCTGAAGATGCTTTGAAAAATCTAAGGAAGTATTGCCCTTTTATTGAGGTGAGGGTGTTTACAATGCATTAACAACATATCCTAATAGTAGGAACTTGCGGATAGAAAGTAACATTGCAGATCATGTGAATATAGTTATATTCACATATTATTATTATATTATGATGGTAAAAGATCATAATTAACTAATCACCCAATATAGGTTTATATGGAAATCACACTTGCTATTACAAATGCTACATAATGCGAGTACAATTCCTAAGTCCACTGCACATTTCAGTGCCACATTTTGCCACAAACTCTCTAATTTACTTTCTGCCACTGTTGTTCTTGCAGCCCATTTGCAAACTGTGAAGCATACCACGCCATTGAGGCAACAACAGTTGTGAGTAACCATCCTGAGCACTGCTTTGGGCTTCAAACATTAGCCATAAGTTGGTCATCGCTCATGGCTCTATCCTGTGATCTACTGCCTGTATGTGTTCCCAAAAGTCCAACTACACTCCAAGATACACGATCTTCTCTTTGAAATTATCTGTGCAGCAAAAAGCAACAAATCTTACTGGTGTTTTGATCACTCTTCTGCCTACTCCCTCTGTCTTCTGAGGAGCAAGCCCTTGCATGTGTTCCTTCATTCATGTGCTTACTCTGATCATTGCCTCATTAGAACCTGCACTTAGTTTGTGCTGCTAATTACAACAGCTGCTAGCTTACCGTTATAACTCCTTCTGGAATTTGCATCGTAACATTCTGTTATATAGTATGTTCAGAGCACTGGTCTCAACACAGATTCTTGTGAAACATTACTGGACATCTGAAAATCCACTCTTATGTTCTCAACTCCTATCCATTTGTTACTGGGCTAATTTTGCATATAACATTCCTAGCAAGTATTGACTTTTTTTCTTTCCTATCAGTGCAGCTACAATATATTACCATGATGCACTGCTAAAGGCATTCTTGACATCCAGGTGTATCACTATTTATTTGTATTCTTTGTTGTCGCTGTGGACAACTCACCTGATCCTCCACCTTCTCATCGCTCTTATGAGACCGTAGAGCGTTCTTTAACAAAAGTCATGTTAATTTGGGGATAGCCCCCCCACATGCCTCCAACACTGATGCATGCCTTTCTACCAACAAATGCTCCAATAGCTTTCCTGCAGCTTCCAGCTGACATATTGGCCTGTATGAAAGGACTCCATCAGGCTTTCCCTGCTTGTTTAATAATACAAATTTCACTTTCTTCCAGATTTTTGGGAAATTTCCCATTTAGTAGAGGGATCTAGTTCGTCTCCCATTGTACTTCTCATGGTTGATATTCCATTGCTATTTGTATCACCTGCACAAGGATATTATCTGGACTTGGACTTTGCTTTGGTTTCATCCGCTTTCCTGTTGCCTAGACCTCTTCTCCTGTGAACATAGACATACCTATGGCTGCCAGCTCTTCATATGTTGTCTCTGCATGTCAAGTGAAAAGCTCTCTCATTACTAATCAAAAAGCCACCTTATCCAGTGAGAGGATGCTATATTGGAATTTTCCTGTGATAAGCTTGTAACTCCTTCCACAAAAATCATTCCTACTGAGTCAACCAGCTCTTCCAACATTGTGCCTTCCTGCTCCTTATCTCTTCTTTCATTGTACTCCGTTCCCCCTCAAGTTTTGGCCATCTGGAGATCACAGTCTGCCTGTGGTGGCTCACAATAAATTGATATAAAAGATTTAGGTTGTCAAGTCTTTCGTAATGATTTATTGAATGGTGCTTATTTTAGTACGTGACATATCATTGCAAGCCTGGTTTGTGACAAATAAACTGTTTTTTAATGCACTTAGGTCTGAAATACATTGTTAAACTTTGCATGAGTTTAGAAGATTAATTTCTTACGATAGCATTAGTATTAGGTCTATTAATCTCTTTACATTATTAATAAATATTAAAGTCAAATGTCCATGCTTGCAACTACTATAGTTACAGTAATCGTATTAATTAGCTGTTAACAAGCAATGGACATTAGTGGTTTTGTGTGAATATTTATTATTTTATACAACTAAGGATTCTCTTTCAGATAAAAAAAGATTACTCTGGATTAGATGGTGGTGTGCCACAGTTTATATCCAAAGGATACAAGAGCAAAGAGAACATCTATAGGTAAGCTAATGTTTACATTTCTATGGTAACAGTTAACAATGTGTCTGTTGAAAATTTTTTGTTTCATTGGAAAATGATCTTCGTTGGTGGCTATATAATAGTTGTGCCTAAAAATTAGTGGAAACTATGCTGTAAAATAGTTTAATGCCTCCTTTTTGTGAAATAAAAACATGTACCGTTATGACGATAACACATGGGGGTGGTGACTTCTGAGGTCGCGTAGTAATAAATACTAGAAATACAAAGTTTACTTATAAGTTCAGTTTAATTACGAAAACTTAAAAGCACCACTTTTAGATGGTAAAGGAAAAGTTATGTAATGCCACGTAGCTGCCAATTAGAATAATATAATAACTAAAAAGTATATCTTCCTAGGTGGGCCTAAAAATATCCAATGTTCTATTGAATTATGCGTAGACGTTTTACTTTACAAAACAATAATATTTCACTTCCCTTCGCAATAGGTAGACTCACAACCCGGGGTGTGTCGGCGTCTTGGCACGAGACATTGAAGCTGTAGTCTAAGAACGGTTATTTCTAGAAGAGGAGTAGAGTTGGGAAAATGGTAGCCATCTATTCAAAACAACACGTGAGATACATCAGCTACGTAAAACTCGCCTAAAACAAATTCGCGACGGTAATTAGCCATTTAATAATACAAATTACTATTTATAACAACGTGCTCGTCGCCATAAGGACGACGCCACAACCTTTATCTATCTCCATCAAGCAAATAAAAGATCTTCAAGGGTAAGTTACTTTTACTATTCACATCTTTACTTTACGTTACATTCATTTTATACGTTTGGCATCAAAGGGCTAATTTATTTAATACGAAAAGATAAATTTTACTTACGGACAAAGCGCGCGAGGTTCTGATGGGTTACGTAGTTGGGCTGCTACAAAGGGTTAGAAGAAAAATAAAAAAAAAAATTCATACGCGTGCCAATTAGGTAGTTACTCCGCCCAATAATTTAGTTCCGGAACATTGGATGTAAAATAATATTATATTATACTGGCTGATTAGGTTGCGAAATTTACATTGCATGAAATTTAATTAACTAATTTACGGTACAGAATATCCCCCCTGTTTTTGATTTCGCAACCTAGTTAGTCGCTTTACTTTAAACATATTCTAAATAACAAAACTTAATTCAACCTTTTATTCATTACATAAATTCAAATTCAACCATAAACAATACGATAGCGCGGGGGTTTCAAAAGTTTTCTATGAAATCCGCTAGATCGCATGCCAATAATGCAGTTCTATGACTGCTCGCTTAAGGACCAAAAATAGAAAATCAATTTAGGCAAACTAATTTTCATGCAGTGCACGTTGCAGCGTTTTAGAATTTGCGGGTCGTTGCAAGAATAAGGGCATTTAAGGCGATTAAATCGTAAACAAGTGTAGTGTATTGTTTTGTTATATAGGCGCCACATTCATACTTCTTTTTTGCATTCATACCAGTGTTTTGTGTATAGTTGTTGTGCCATTAAATACCCTGAGACTTGCGGACAAGTTACCAATATGGATCGAATATATTTGGAATGAAACGTCCCCCTCACGAGAAGCTAAGTCTCACATTTCGTATTTAATACTGCATCACTCTTAATATATATATATATATATTTACATACGACATCCTATACATCTTACATCTACATGAATTTTAACACTTCAAATATATCTACCAAAATTCAAAAATTCAACACTTCGGCATACCTACAAAACACAGACAATTTTTTCATATTTGGTTCCCTCATTACAAACAGTCAGGATCAACTTTGTCTCATTTCTTTACACTAAGTCTATTTACAAATTCTTTTTCTATATTTTATTTCCATTGACCCATTCGTTAAGAATTCACCAAACAGTTAACTTCCTGGATTTTATCTTATCTTTTAAATTTGGCAGCAAGTGGTTCCTTAAGCTAGGGATGCTACAACATTTTTTTTTTTTTTTATTTTATACAGAACAGGTCTTAACCTTTTCGCCGCGTAAATCGACAATAGTCGACTCACCGTTTTTTTCCGTTCGCCGCGTAAATCGACTTTAGTCCTCGGCAGCAGAAAAACTTCTCCGTTGGCTGTGTAATAAGTCGACTATAGTCCCAAGTGAGTAAACGCCATATTCACTGCCTTCTGTAAAGTGCTACAGCCCCGCGCGGCAAATATTTGAACTAGACTAGTCACATGACGATGTTGGCAGTTGTTCGGGATCGCGTCTGCTGCTTTTGCCGTGTTTACTAACATTAAACATTGGTTATGTTTGGTTATTTGTTTTGATTTATTGTATTCATATTGTTTAGTTTTTATTTCTTAATATTTTAATGCAAGTAAGTGTTTTAACATTAAAAAGTGTTGTGTTTACTGTAGTGAAATATCTTACAACAAAAAGGCTGTGATTGTTAGGTATGTAGGCTAGTCAGGGACAATAGTTTTTACAAATTTCTAGCCTGTTGAGGTTATCCTGTTTAATAATGGAACAAATAACCGATGATGAGATTAATGAATATTTGAATCATGGTAATGAAGACTCAGATTTTGAAATAGGTGATAACAATGTAGACTATTCTTCTGAAAAGTGATATAGATGATCCATTAGATGAAAATAGCCCTAGAGCATCTAGGCCTAAATCTCAACAAAACAATGCTACCTTGTGGATGAAAATTCAAATAGGTTCTAACATAGTATTAGACAAAATACCTAAATTTACACTTTGTGATACACCTAAGGTCAAATTTGAAAACCTAACTCCAACTGAATCATTTCATAAATTCTTTCCTGAAGCAATCTATAATATGTAGCTGAACAGGACAAAATATTTATTCTTTACAATGTTGTGATGTAACAACTGGACATTCCCAAACGTTCTAGACTACACCCAACTAAAAGAAATCGATGAAAGGGACATGAAAGCTTTTGGTAGCAACGCAAATTTCAATGGGGACTCATTCATAAGCCAAACGAAGAATCATATTTTCAAGACGGCTTTTTGGCTGACAAAAACTCCGGGGCATTTTCCAAAATATTTTCTAGAGACCAATATCAACTAATCAAGTCTTTTTTTGCATTTCAATGATAATAGCAATCAGGTGTCAAAGGGTAATCCTGGATATGATCCACTGTTCAAAATAAGGCCCTTGATAGATTTTGTTTCTAAAAAACATATCTAGGACAACTATGAGCCTGGAGAGGCACTTTCTATAGATGAAAGTATGGTTAAATTTAAAGGTAGGCTATCCTTCAAACAATATCTTCCAAGCAAGCCATCAACAAAATGGGGAATCAAGGTATGGTCGCTCTGTGACTCTTCAAATGGATTTCTGTTGAGATTCAAGGTGTATACTGGGAAAGAAACCGACAGTAAAGATGAGGGCCTGGGTAGTAGAGTTGTAAAAGATTTGTTACTAGGTTTTGAATCTACTAACAGAATCATATACATGGACAATTTCTACTCTAGTGTTGATTTATTCAACGACCTGAGGTTGAGTGGGTTGGGAGCATGTGGTACGGTGAGAGCAAACCGAAAAAAATTTGCCTGCACAAATGAAAAATTTGAAGAAAAAGAAAGGTGACTTCCCAACAAACATGGATTAGAGAATCTAAGGATATGATAGCATGTTCCTGGCAAGATACAGGAAAAGTAAACATGCTCTCTACTGTAGGTGGACACTGGAGTAAAATTAATTGAAGTCAGATCAAAGACAGGCAGACGAGAAGTCACAAAGCCCAATATTCAAGTACTGTACAACAAAAATATGGGTGGAGTAGACTTATTTGACAAGTTTTGTTCTACGTATCCTTTATGGCCATAAATCAATGAAATGGTACCACCCCCTATGGCATTTTGTCATTGAAATTGCATTGATAAATGGCTGCATTAGCTTATAATATGCAAAATGGTGTAAGATCTCTAACCCACAAAAAGTTTCGAGAACAGGTTATTGACGGGTTACTAAGTGCATGGCAACCTAGAACTGCAATCCGACGTGGTCGAAATTGAGCAACCCTCTTGATGACAGACTATCAGGGAAAATCCATTTTATCAGCCAATATGGAGATAAAAACCACAAACCCAACTGTGCTGTTTGTAGTATCCTACCATCAAGCTGCACCAAAAAAGGGAAAGGCACGTGTAAAAGAAAGCAAACATCGTATTTTTGTAAAACTTGCCAGGATGAGCCACCCCTGTGCATAGTTCCTTGTTTTGAAATTTATCACTCTATAAAGATTTATAAGAAAACTTGCAATTGCTAAAAACCAAGACAATCTTGTAAGGCTATAAGAGATGTTTGCATATTGGACAACCATTTTTGCATTTTTTTATTTTTTATGTTTAGGCCTACTAACTTGTATTTATTGTGACTTATTACTTGAAACTATTAAAAAAGTAAATTGAAGAATGAATAGTTTTTTAACTTTGTATAAATAATTCTAAATGTATAAAAGTGAGTGTTGTGAGACATGGACTCCCTGCTACTTCTGCGCCTCGTGCGAATCACTACATTTTCAGCTTTACTGGTAAATTTATATTATTATGTACAAATTACTTGTTACACAATATCATATATGGGTGTATGTACAATTAAATTATGATATAAAGTTCATTCGGACTGCACATCAACCGACGTAATACAATTTATTATTTTTTTTACAAATTTTTTGATAAAATAACTAAAAAACATGTAATTATTCACCATAAAAAAATTTTAATGTTGCGTTTTTTCTTACTAAAACATGTGTATAACATCTCAAGGAACCAAAATAATTAATGTTTAATAATTGTAGGAAAAAAAATTTTTTTTTTCAAAAAATGTAAATCTTGGAACAGTGTTGGTTTATTAATTCGCGGCGAAAAGGTTAATTTAATTTTAAATCTACAATATGAACCTTTTTTACATTCAAAACATTTTCAGTGTGTTGTACAATACAAGTTACAGGGCTTAAAAAAATATAAAATTCTATAAATTCCTACATATTTTGGTGCTAATTTTGCACAAAACTTTTCTACCTTATTGCTTAAATAGTGGGTTCTAATCCATACTAAGGAATGCAACTTAAAGGGATGTTTTACATTTTGCTCTGAGTACTTTTTGTCTATTACTGTTATGTGCTATACTCCTTTTTACATTCACCACAGCTCTCTTTTAAATTGTTTACAACAGTTTCCTTGGACAAATTCTCACCAATTAGATCATTTAGCTTTCCATAAATTAGATAAAGCATTATTACAGGAATGATTAAACATTAAATCAAAGGCAGCAAAACCTGTGCTTTCATTATGGGCGGTGTTTAAACTTAATTGTAAATAGCCTAGGTCATTATCCCCAATTACTATGACAGTTGTGATAGAAACTACGTAATAATGTAGATATGTTTCTAATATGCCTTCCTGATTGATTTCCATTAGCCCTGTAAGGCGCTAGTCTACGGTGTTCAATAAAATTCTTAAATAAGAACTTCTTAAAATACAGTGATGTAAAATATGCGGCATTGTCTGACACTATTATTTTAGGTACAGAAAAGTTGTTAAAAATTATGCGGTCTAATTTATTACATATTTCAGCACTCTTACATTCCCTCAAAGGGATTAGCCATAGAAATTTACTGGCGCATCTACAACTACAAGTAAATATACATTGCTGTTTCTAGTTCTCACTACGGGACCTAAAAGATCTATGAATAAACAATCCATATTGTTCTTAAATGGCACAGATACTAATTCGCCTTCATATTTTCTTTGGCACACTTTACTCATTTTACAAACATTACATGCTTTTCACTTTTGCCTTTATAATTTCGTCTAAATCAGGTCTATAAAAATACTGATTAATTTTTCTTTGCGTTCTAGCAATGCCTAAATGACCTCCTATTAAAGAACTGTGGAAAATTCATATACTAAATCAATTAACTGTACAGGCAAAAATATCTTACTACTCTTACTTTTTTACATTCCTTTTGTACATCAGTAAATTGTTTTTTTATAAAATAACATAAATTGTTACTATTGCTTTTTTACAGGTTGAATGATTCGCTGAGTTTCTTTATCTTGAAGTTGATATTTTTCTAAATCTTTAAACGCAAATGGCAAATCATTAATTAAACAACCACAAATATATCCTTGTTATTGCACTTATCATTTATCTGCATTTTAGGCTTTTACATTAGATGTTCGTTTACATGTTTGCCTTCGGGAGGAGTTTGAATGGCAGAAGGAAATCGATAAATCTATTTTTATCCTGGTCTGGAACGTTCCGGCAGTCACTGGGGCACGGATCAGCTGTTTCCCGTCGACTCGCCCTCAAACATATGTGAAAGGGCGTCTGCCAGCGCATTATCGTGGAACTTTTAAATTCCACCTCAAATGGCAAATTCAAAATCCTCTCGATCCACCGGGCAAGTCTTCCTACCTTCCTTTTGTGATTGAGGACATAGGATAAAGCTTGGTTATCAGTTATTAATTTAAAGGTTTCTTACTTCTAAAAATTCGTGCCATTTTTTCTATGCAAAATTAGTGCACTCAAAGCTTCTTTTTTTCATAAAACAGTATATTTTAATTCGGCATCAGTAAATTTCCTAGAGTAATAGGCTATTGGCGTTAATTCATTTTGGTCCAGTTTTCCTGTAACAAACAACCACCTGCGGCTATTCCACTAGCATCTGTCATTACTATAAATTGCTTTGAAAAATCGGCTAACTGGATTACAGGAGGATTCATTATAGCTTCTTTTAACTTTACAAACGAATCTTGACATTCACTTGTCCAAACAAAATTTAGCGTTTTTTCCTTCTTAAACGATTTAAAGGATTACATAATTCGGCATAATTATTTATAAATTTTGAAAAGAAATTGGTCATACCTAAAAACTGTGAAATTTGTTTGGCGTTCTTAGGCGGCATAAATTCTCTTATACTCCTTGTTCGCTCGGGATCTATAGTTACTGTATTATTTTTTATTAAATTCCCCAAAAAGGAGATTTCTCCTCAAAACAAAACTTTGCTTTCTCTAGGTTTGCCGTTAAGCCATGTTTGCTTAGTCTATTTACAATCTCTCTGACATGTACTAAATGCGAATCAAGGTCTTTACTGTACACTAAGATATCATCACAAAAATTTATCACATATTTAAATTTTATATTGTCTAGGACTTTGTCCAGATAGGCAGGACAATACAGCACTACCAACATGTAAACCAAAGGGTACTCATTTAAATTTATATTTACCAAATATAGTACTAAATGATGTAAGATCTTGACTATCAGGTGATAATGGACATTGCAAAAAACTTTTTCTTAAATCTATTATTGAAAAATATTTGGCTCCACTAAGATGTTGATAAATAATTATTTAAATCACCAATGGGAAAATCAATTTTCTGTAACTTTTTATTTAATTCGGTATAATTGACTACAAGTCTGTCCTTTTTGGTTAAAAAGGCTGGACTGGAGTAGGCTGAAGTACTGGGTTCAATTATTCCTTGGTCCAACCAATCCTGTATTATTGTTTTCATCTTATTTACAGTAGGAGGGCTCATAAAATAAGGCCTAATATTTACAGGTGTGGGGTCATTTAGAACTAATCTCACTTCCAAATCTAGAGCCTCTCCTAATTTTGGATTAAAAACATTTGGAAAATCCCCTATAAGGTTTTGTATCTCAGCCTCAGCTCTAGTGCACCCTATTTTTACATCAATGCTGTTTACTTCATTTTCAAAAAGGCTGTTGTCTGCCCAATAGTTATTTTCTCATTACAATTGAATTTAAAATAACATGAATCTCCATCAAGATCTAAAATTAATTTTGCTATTAGATATAAATGGTTTCCCAATACAATGTCCCATTTTAAATTATCCAATACAATAAATTTTTACTTTCCAACAAAATTTAGAAATTTTTATCTTAGCATAACAGTAACCAAAACATTTTTATTTCAGTGTTATTTGCAGCAAACATTCTATCATCTGACTTCATTAATTTAGAAACATTTTTATTCAACAATAGGCTATCATAAAATTCTTTACTAATTATATCTCTTGTAGCACCAGTATCTAATAAGCAGTTTGTTTTTACATTTTTACCCACTATAGCTTCAATTAAAGGCATATTGTTACACTGTCTAACATTTAGTCTTAAATTAGGTTTTCTATAGTTTAATTTACTCCAATTTTTTAATTACCTTACCATAGACTCTCATAAAAATAGTGTTTTTCTTTTTCTTACTGGTATTACTACTTATAAAATTATTATTCTTAAACTTATGAAACCGGAGAGGGATATTTTTAGGTGTTTGTGTGTAATACCACTCCCCTATCGACTAGTTTTTTGGATTCCTAAAACAATTTTTTGCTAAGTGACCAGGCCTATTACAATTGAAACATAACTTTGGGTTTTTGACAGTAGGCCTACTTTTTCTAAGTTCAACATGTGGTGGATACATGTTGTTAACATATGTCTTACTTAAATTGTCCCTTAAGTTATCATTAAAGGTTATATTGTTACTAGCTATACACACATTTTCCAAATCTGTAAAACAAATGGGATTGTTTTCAAAAATTAACTTATTTCTATCTGTAGGTTAATACCTCTTTTTATACAAGTTACCAAGTCCTGTTCACATATGTTACACAATAAAACTTGACTGAGCTCTTTGATGTCATAGATGTATTCATACAGTGGCTCATCAAACCTTTGTGGCCTATAAACTAAAATCTAGTCTCAGTCTTTCAATTAGGCCTACAGGGATAAAAGCACTAATTAATTCCCTGTGTAGATAGTTGACATTTGCATGACAGACTTACACTGTATTATTTTGGCTAAAAAGTGGACCTTTTGCATAACATGGTAACAATGCTAAAATTTCATTTTCTGATAGGCTAGTTTCACATTTTAGTTTTAACAAAGTTTCAAAAAAGTTCATAAAGCTCAGGTACTATTAAACCATTTGTTACTGTAAAATTTGTAAATAACGTTCTACAGGGTTGTTTAACTTATTAAAACATATTAAACCAGACATAGGTTGACTAATACAATCATTGTTTGCATTATAAATAGTCATTATAGGCAAAGTGGGGTACTGGCAGTAGGCTGTGATATTGTTGGTGGTTGTACAGAAATAGGGCCTATTTGTTCTTTCACTGCATGTTCCATAGCCTAGCCTCATCTTGTTCTAATGATTCATTTAAATTGGCTTCTAACACTTTTAAGCTGCGTTCTAGATGACATATGTTGATATAAAAACAAAAAAATCAAGAAGGCCTCCTAGATTTGTTACTTATCGTGACTTCTCCCGATTTGACATTGACAAGATGATACATTGTACGTCCAGTATTAGGTGGGAAGATGCTATGTCTATGAACAATTGTAGATGACATTCTAGATTTTATTAATTCTGCTATTATTCAAGTTTTTAATGAAAATGCACCTCTAGTACATAAGAGAGTGACCAGAAAGAAATCTCCATGGAGAAATAAACAAATCATTCAACTAACCATAGAAAAAGATTATTATAAGAAGAAAATGCTTTCTACAGGAAATGAAACTTGTAAAAAAACATACTGTAGGGTTAGAAATATGCTCAACAATGAAATAAGACGATCAAAACAAAATTATTTCAGAACTGAAATGGAGAAATGTAAAAGCTCTAGAGACTTTTGGACTAAAATAAGGACAAGTGGTGTCACTGATCCATTCGATCCAGCCATACCCAACTTTGTAAAAGATTTGGAAGAAATCAATAAGTATTTCGTTAGTATGGGCTTAGTATCATGGCAAATGATGATTGCGTACAAGTTCTATGAAAGAAACAAATCAGAGAGTGTCACTTGTGATTTCTATTTCAGGGGTGTTACAAGGAGAGAAGTGCAGGAGGCTTTGAATAGCATCACATCAGAGGCAGTTGGAGCTGATGGCATATCAATAAAAAATGATTAAAATGATAAGTCCGTATTGTATTGATGCCATAACACATTTAGCTAACCAGTCATTGGCCACTTCCACTTTTCCGGATGAATGGAAGGAGGCAATTGTACTGCCTCTTCCCAAAGTCAAAGCACCTTCAACTGTATCCGAGCTGCGTCCAATTTCGGTATTGCCTGCCCTGTCGAAGATAATGGAGAAGCTGGTTGTTTCACAAATGGTACAATTTCTGGAGTCGGAGAATATCATTTCCCAGCCTTACAGTCTGGGTTCAGGAAGGACCATAGTACTGCAACTGCACTGCGCTTTTGCTCGTTTGTGACGAGTTGCTTCACGCAAGGGCGGATAAGAAAGCATCTCTTCTTGCAATGCTGGACTTTTCACATGCATTCGACTCAATAGACCACAGGATTTGTTGGCTGTCATGCATTTTTATGGTTTTCGACCAGAGGTGGTTTCTTGGTTTGATTCCTATTTGGTGAATAGGAGACAAAGGTTAAAATTGGGATGGATTTCTCTCCTCATCTTTAAGTAGAGTTGCTGGTGTTCCACAGGGAAGTTGCCTTGGGCCCATTCTATTCACCCTGTTTTCCGCCACTATGGGTTCAGACTTGCAACATAGTCGCTTGTATTCATACGCCGATGATGCTCAACTGTGTGTTTTCATATGAAGCCGGAAGAGCTGACTCAGCAGTTTCCATTTTGAATGCTGACTTAAGCATTGTCCATGATTGGTCTGAGAGGCATGGGATTAAACTGAACAAGGAAAAGTGGTAGTGTGTGTTGTCGATTCCTTCCAATGTGGGTTCGGAGACAGTGGGTGAGGTGTTGCTTGGCAGTGTCAGACTGAAGGAGTGTGAATCCTCAAAGCTCTTGGGCCTCATGCTTGATAGTGGCCTCACACTATCTGGTCATGTAAGTGCTGTTTGTCGGCGAACACTTGGTCGACTGAGAAATGCTATACAAGCATAGGCACATGTTTTCCTAGAGAGACCAGGCTTTCGCCTTGTCCGGGCTCTTGTGCTCTCTGTGATCGATTATTGCCTCCCTGTCTATGGCAACATTGTGACTAAAGGAGATTTAGAAAAATTACAGAGGGTCCAAAATATGTGTGTAAGGTATGTGTGTGGTTTAAGAAGGTTTGACCATGTTTCGGAGGCTCACGATCGCTGGGTTTGTTGACTGTAGCTGATACTTGTACCCTGCGCTCCTCATGCCTGGTTTACAGAATCCTGACCACTGGCAGGCCGGGATACCTGAGAGAAAAACTAAAAAGCAGGTCTCAAGTCCGATCTCGCAGTACTAGACAGGATCAAGTGTTGGAGATGCCTCGCGTTCGCCGTGAATTTGAAAGAAAAGCGATTTGCGTACTTTGCTCCCAAATTATATAATGAACTGTCCCTCCAGCGTAATAGGCCAGGGTGTATCTGAAACGACATACAAAGAAAATATATACAAGTATTTAATGTACAATACAAGGTGATATAGCCATATATAACTGTATGTCTAATATTATGTTTTATTTTTAATAACTATAAAATAAGCTTTTAATTTTTTAAGAACTATAATAAGACATGAGTCGTTTTGTAAACCAGCAATTATTGTTGAAAACCGCTCCAAAATAAAGTCCTTATTTATTTATTTATTCTAGGTTCACTGTAGGTAGCAAGTTTTTAGCTAACTGTTGTTCAACATTTTACTAGCCTACACTTTAAAAGCTGATAAAGTTTACTATGTACAGAACTTAGTTCTAGCTGGTTGTCTAAAAATAAACGGTTTATTAAATGTTTACACTTTTCTTGGAATTTGGTGATTTCCTAAAGGTGAACTAGCACTGTTCAATTCACTGCACCCATGTTCTAATAATATCACTTTTTCACTGAGAAGTTTTACTTCCTGATTGTGGTCTATTTTTTAATAGGCTACTAGGAGTAGGTAAAATATTGTTTCTCAAACACTGTCTTAAGGACTTTCTGAGTTCATTTACTGTACTGTCACTATTTAATTTAATACCTCTAGATATCAGTTCAAATACCAACTCATCTTTAGACAAATATTCTATTTTAATGGCAGGCATTGTGGCGTTTTCACTCATTTTTCACCCAGTTGATGGCAGAGTAGGCACATCAATAGCAGAGTGGCGCAATAAAAACTTATGTGTACCGTATGACGATAACACATGGGGGTGGTGACTTCTGAGGTCGTAGTAATAAATACTAGAAATACAAAGTTTACTTATAAGTTCAGTTTAAATACGAAAACATAAAAGCACCACTTTTAGATGGTAAAGGAAAAGTTATGTTAATATCCACGTTGCTGCCAATTAGAATAATATAATAACTAAAAAGTATATCTTCTAGGTGGGCCTAAAATATCCAATGTTCTATTGAATTATGCGATACGAACGTTTTACTTTACAAAACAATAATATTTCACTTCCCTTCGCAATAGGTAGACTCACAACCCGGGTGTCGGCGTCTTGGCACGAGACATTGAAGCTGTAGTCTAAGAACGGTTATTTCTAGAAGAGGAGTAGAGTTGGGAAATGGTAGCCATCTATTCAAAAAACACGTGAGATACATCAGCTACGTAAACTCGCCTAAAACAAATTCGCGACGGTATTATCCATTTAATGATACAAATTACTATTTATAACAACGTTTGTGCCTACTGGAACAACAGTAAATGGTGAATTTTACATGCAAGTACTGACACACCTGAGAAATCGCGTAACACGTACGACCAGACATTGCGAAGAATTGGAAACTCCACAATAACATTGTGCCATGCCACGGTACGATTGTTGTGCGCCAGCTGCTGGCGAAATTCGGCTTGGAAACATTGCCTCACCCCCCTACAACCCAGACCTGGCTCCACCAGACTTTATCTTGTTTCCGTGTATGAAAAAGGAGCTCATAGGTCATCGGTTCCACTCCATCGAGGTGGTTCAACAGGCAACGAAAAAGGTTCTGAACTATTTTAGAAACCGACTTCCAGCGGGCTTTTGAGGAGTGGCAGATGCTCTAAACAAAGTGTATCGATGCTGGAGGAATCTATTTTGAAGATTATCAAGTAATTGTAATGATACCTATAATAAATTTTCATTTTTGGAACCATTTTCGATACTTAGTGAACAGACCCCTTATTATGGTTTATTGGGTCATAATTTATATATTTCTTGACCAAACCTCACAAAGTTGTAGTCATGGTTTACTCATGAAATGCACTAATTAGATTAATGGGCCTGCAATCAAAATTTTGTTAGAAAACTTATTATTTACAGTGGACAATTTTAAAGAACAACAGATGTTCATACGTTTGCCATCATTACATATTTAAAAATAGGACATTATAAGTAAATAATAATGTTGACTTTGAGTACTATAACCAATGCAAGAGAATGTACATGTTCATTTGTCAGAAATCTTACATGTGTGAGAAAAAAGACAAGAAAAAATTTATCAATTGTAATGTTGACATTTTAAGAGATACCTGTTAAACCCAGTATTTTTCCAATATGTAAACAGTTGGCACAAATAAATTTAATACACCTTAGGCAGTATAAGAGTGGGTTTATCTAAGAAATTGAAGTCCCATTTTTGATGTTTCATATCATAGCTAAATTCATATGTTTTCCAAATATTTTGCGAATTTTTTTGTTACAAAATTAAATGGTTTATTAATATTTAATAGTATTAAAAAACTTGAAATAGCCTTTATGTTTCTTGAAGGATATCCAAATTGAGATTCTTTCATACATTTATCTCGTCAGGACATTTGAAAACATTTGCTAATAGATGTTCACTTACATTAACTTTTTGAGTACCACAGCCATTCCGTAAGTAATATGCGTAAAGTGCCGGTCTTATAGTCTATGACTTTGCAAGCGTTTGGGAAACAATTATATAACAGAAAGGCATAATTATTTTTTTCAATAAAGTGAAGACTACACATTTTTTACTATTGTTCAAACAAAAATTAAAAATACTGGAAACTACGTTTTAGTAAACATTTTTTTAATGTTATAAAAAGTGTTTTTTTTTTTTAATTTGTTATGTATTTAATATTTTTTGGATTGTGTTTCCGAGAAGGTCAAACTAAATTTTATACATCATAAATTATTTAGAGCAAAGTTTTACTTTAAAATGCAAAAGTTTTGAAAAAGAGTTATTCCAAAATAGTTATTAATTTATATAATTTTCTAATCACTATACCTAGTACCTAAAAGTGTAATTTGCATCCTTTTATAGAATTTCATGTTTGAAGTTTTGTTGTATGCATTGTTTTTACGATTATTAATAGATGTACTATATAAGAGACAGTAAAGTCTGAATAAAATTCATATACAATACACATTTTTGAGATTTTTTAATATGGCAAGGTCATATAAGTACTAAATAAAATACAAATCGCAACCTCTCACCAACACTGCTTTAACCAGGCCAATGTTAGCAAAAAATGGAAAGCAGATATACACGTCTATTTCTTGTAAAAAACTAAATCTCGTTTTTCAGTTTATTTTCTTCATATAAAAATATTCACAAGAGCAATATTAGACTCACTGAAAAGAATGAAAGTAATCTTTCTACAACATTTTTTCACTTGGGCAAGAAGCAGACTAAAAACTAACATATTTTCACTTCAAAATAATGTATTTAGAGTGTTGTTATGCAGTGAAAAGTATTACAGCAATAATAATATCCTTTTGTAATACTTGTTTGCATAAAAACATGCATAATTGGTATGCATAAATTATAAATATAATTACCTGTCAGAAGTAAATTAATATTGTCATAGTTCAGAGACCACAGAAAAAAAAAGAATAGAAAACTACTAAATATTGATAGTTTGGAATCGATCAGATAGGATATGAATTAATTACTCTTATAATGTAGTACAATTATTTTTTTTAATACAAAATGTCGAAATGGTCTATGCCACCTTAATCAAAAGGTTAAGGTTCTCTAAGGTTTTGATTCAATGGTCCACAATTCTGTAATCCCTTCCTCTACCCCCTTGAGGAAGGGGTGTTATTGATTGCTGAAAAATGAATTTTCAATTGAATGTTAATTTCAGACTTCCACCTTCATAAGTTGAACAAAATAGAAATTGTTCAGCTGCCTCTGTATTTTTGTCAATCCTGAGTTTATAAATACTCATGAACCTCTTAATTTATTTCATTTTTCAGGATTGTAGATCCCAGTGAAGCAAGCAATGAATTTGAGCTGAAAAAACTGTTCAGTCATTTCTGGAACAGCTCCGTTGAAGATTTGTTTTTTCTGGACAACTTTACTGTGTCAGAGAGACATCTAGTTTTGCAGTGAGTATAATTTTTGTTTTCTGTTATTTATTATTACATTTTATACTGTGATAGAAATGTTAATAGTAGGTCTGACCAATGACAATGATAACAGACCTACTATACTGACAGTGTTGTATGTTTCTTAATATTCTGTTCACAGATATCAATGGTTTTAAAATTTATAGTTAAACATATGGTGAGTGTATCATATGTGTGTCTCCAAGCACACTGACAAAGCGATATAATACTATGCATTGGAACTATTTCAGAGTGTAACAAATGAAGTTTTATACAAATAATGAATAGTTATTACACAGTGATTAATACAGTTGTTATAAAAGATTCAGTATGCTAACAAATTATAGCGTTTTCAAAAATGAAAACATTTTATGGTCAGTCAATAGCTAGAATTCAAAACCTTCAGTAAATTTTTGATATATGTAGTTTTAAGCTATCAGCGTTGCAACTAATTTTAATTTTATTTTCAGGTTGAGTAAGGAGCATGGTTTCTTGGCAAGACATTTTGGCCACAACTCTATTTGTATATACAAGAAAAAAACGCCCCAAGAAATTTATAGCAAGTTGATGGATAGGAACAGCAAAGAAAATGAGAAATACAAATTACACCTTCCAAAAGAAAAGTAAGAAAAATAAATATCTATATACTAGTATTCAATTAGGAATTGATTGAAAAGTTCAGTGCATGTTTTATGTGCAACAAATTATAACAAAAACAATGGCAATGTTTTAGTTTATTTTTACTTTAATCTTTTTGTGGATATAATTTCTACCAACCTTAAAGCAGTAATCTTGTATTATTTATTTATACCAGTGTCCATCCTTAAATAAGTCTGTTCTTTGTTCTTCCAACAATTGTAGAAGGCTATCTTTATATTATCATCTTTTCTTAGCATAGGCTGCCTGGATGCTTTTTCACAATTTTATTAAGTACCTTCTATATTAATATGACCCTGAGTTTGACACTACAAGATTTTTCCTTGTTTCCTGATTAATAAAATATATGTCACAGATCAGAGAAGCCTACTTCTGTCAAAAGACTACTGAGATGGATGTTGTAACAGTCTTTAAATTTATAGTATAAGTTAGATGTAGGTTTGTCTTTTATATCTAATACTTAATATTTGTTAAAAATTTACAGTTAAAAGCACATTAATAATGACATTATTTACGTGTTTCGTTTCCTTAGAGCTCAAATTGGTACATTAGTTCAAAAGCACAGTCCATCGAACTTTCATTGAGCATAGTTCGTGCCGACTGATTCAAAGGAAATTATCTTCGGAGTTAAGTTGAGTACTTACCTAATTGCTGAAATAAAAAAAGGTGTGAAAACTATGGTTACTTCTTAGAGAATTTACACACTACAAATTTAAACAAATTGAAAATAGTGGTTAACCCTAGAAGTGTGGAACCAGCATATTATATGTCGGTTGTAATTTATGTGTGTTGTGAGGAACCAGCATATTGTATGTCGGTTCAGTTTTTCATTAAAAATAATTATTTATCTTCAAACAATCACCATGTTTTTGGTACCATTGAAATTGTGAGATTCCACTCTACAATTTCCATATAAACGTTTTTTCTAACTTCAATATTACGGTCGTGGTGAAATGTTTTCTGAAGAATTCATCATTTGAGTTGAATTTCGCGGGTGGCTGGGTTAAAGAAATACGTCATTTTCAACCAATTACAGCAAGTTACGTATTACCTGCAAACAGTGCTGCCATATGTCAATAGACGCCGAATGAAATATTCTTTCTTCCAGTGCAAACAGAAAGTCATTAGAACGAATAGTTGATTTACTATGAATATTCTAAAAAGGGACAATTCTAAAGTTGTAAACCAGCATATTTTATGCAGGTTAGTATAATAACATTCACACAGTTATTTATTGTCAATAAAGAAAATAAAAAAAAACAGTGTAAAGTGAAAGAAACGATCTACCGGTACAATCTTTCAATGGTAAATTTAGTTCAGTAGGTTTCCGGCAGTGCAAAACGAAAGAGATGAATCACAGCGTCGCATCAAGACCAACCCAACCCATCCCTGTAGGCCATTGTCTTGTAACTTATTTTAGGTCTGAAGCTCATATTTAATTTCACCACGAGCTTATTTTTTTTACAGATTTTCATAATTTAGGTCTCTATTTTTTCAGGTTGAAATACTCTACTGCATAAATGCATATGAAATGACAAAAACATTATAAAACAATGTTATTTTGAACTATAATATCTATTGTTTATATATTGTCAAAAATTTTACAATGCAAGGTTTTACAATATTTGACGCACAACATTTATTTTTTACTCAATTAAAAAAATTATTGAGTGTATTTCTTTCAAACATTATGTGCTAACATAATATAACAAGTAACAAAATTAAAAAATTGTTTTCATAATTTTAATACATTGCAAACCAGATTATTTTTTATGAGTAAATTCTTCAACGTGCGACTGTTAACAAAAAATGTTATAACTCAGTTCCTTTTCAAAGTATTTGAACATATCTTATATTTTATTTTAGCCTAATAAACATACTTACTAAGTGTACATTCAAAAATTACATAAACATAAAGTATAATTGAAAACTTTTAGCTTGTTTCTGCATTTTGTTACAAAATATTTTCATTTTTCAAAAGATTTTTTTGTATGCTTATAATAAAATAACAGTTTATTTTGTTGTTGTTTACTTTTAGTGTTTTCAAATTGCATGTATAATTTACAATAGAAAACTATTTTTTATATAAATATATGGTCACATTTGGAGGTAAAAAAATGAAAAGCCCAAACCCTTGTACATTTTTATACATTTTCGCTTTTGTAAAAAATATGGCAAAATTACAATTTTTGTTTTAAAGAAATGTTTAATATATTTTCTAATTTGGCATAAAAATTCTCTACATTTTATACATTTAACATTTTGACCTTACTGTAATATTTCAATACCTTACAGAGGTCCAAATTTGAAATTTTCATATAAAACTTTTTGCAATTTCTCATTATTTTCATGAAAATATATACTAAACCAAAGAATATCAAAACATTTACTCCTATTTCAAATAGTACAACTTCTGAGAAGAAAAACAATATATAACAATATTTTATGTTTTCTTGATATTAAGTATTTTTTACAAATTTTTTAATAAACCCTTGCATTACGTCGAAAATGGACTGACGTTTTATCTTAGGTAACATGGACACACTTCTAGGGTTAAATTAATTAAACATATGGTTTTACTGTCATAAAATAATGTTTATAGCGAACGGTCGATTACATTTGACAGACTCTTTCAATTAATATTTCACAATTTTAGAGGCCAAGATGAAATTTTTTGCTACTTTAAAGACCAGTGGGGCGTAGCCAGGCGGGATTTTTGATTTAAGATAGGCCTATATTCATACCAGGGACCGTAAGAATGTCTATGTAAAATTGGAGTACAATTGGTTTAATAGTTTACATGTGAAAGCAAAAAAAAACAAACAAAAGCACTTTCACATTTATTTTAGGATGGTTATAACGTCAGTGCTATTGTGACTTGCTATGTGTAACTGCTTACACTACACGTGTCTAGATGTATACATGTAATATATATATATATATATATATACACAAGGACCATTTTTTTTCAACCTCTAATCTCATGCCATATAATGACCAGACAAGTGGCAGGTCCACAGTGTGCTCATTAGTTGACCTTCTTCACTACAACATTTGTCACTGTCAAGTTCAGGTAGCCAGTTTGTGCTGAGCGATCAACTACTGCACATACCACGGACCTGCCACTTGTCTGGCCGTCACAGTGTGAGATCGGAGGTTGAAAAATAAAATGGCCCTAAACATAAGCCTCCACTTTTAAGTGATCCTAAAATGATATTGACGATTGTCAATAACAATTAAACTTAAATCTTAACAAATTGCTTGATTTAAATAACTTTGAAATGTCAACAAAGAATTTGGTTCATTAACTTCAAGTTTTACACATAATTTTGCAAACTCACGAAAAATGTATTTATTTTTATTTATTTAAATCAAATCAAATCAAATCTGTTTTATTGCTGAGACAATAATACATCGTATGGCAAACGTCAATTAATAATAATATCCTAAAATTTCAGACATTCATACTATAATACACATACAGACATACAATTTTTAAAGTCACACCTCTTTCATTCATCGCCAATGCAACACCACTTCGAACAGAGGTGTCATTCTTCAAATTGGGCGGCCTCCCAGTTGAAAGCCAAAAACTCACCTGCATTATAAAAACGCTTGAGACACCAAGAAGCGTTTTAGGCGAGTCTTAAACGCCTTTGGCGTTGGAGCATCTTTGATTGGATTGGGCAGTCTGTTGAGGAATTGAACACCCGCTTGTGAAGGCAGGCGTTCATAAACCACCGTTCTGTGTCTACCAGTTCGGTAGTTTGCTCTGCCACATGTCTCATACATGTGTATGTCTTGTCCTCTGGTTAAGGTACATTTATTCACACAAAACATAGTTGTTTTCCAATATGTAGAAGACATGGCAGAGTCAACAGCTGCAATTTCTTGAAAACTTGCCTGCACGGCTCTCTGAATTTGATTTTAGCGATGATTCGAATTGATTTTTTTTTGGAGTCTGAAAACTCTTTGGAACTGAGTGTTAGCTTAAGCTCCCCAAAGGATCACTCCATAGGCCAGGTGGGGGTATATCAAGCCATAATACGCCGTAATCAGTACCTGACTCGGGCAGTATTTTGCTAAAGACCTCAGAACAAAGATGCCTGAGCAGATTTTGGCGCAAAACATGATCAATGTGCACATTCCATGTCAGTCCTCGATCAAGGTACATTCCAAGGAATTTTGAAGAGTAGACTTCGTCCAGTGTGGAGTCAGCCATCAAGATGGCAGGTCCGCACTGGTTGCCCGCAGTGCGCAAAGAAAAATTTAAAACGTTGGTTTTTTGAAGAGTTTATTGTGAGGTTGAGGCTGTTGAAGTATTGGACACAGTTGTTGATATCAACAAAAGCCTGTTGTTCCAATACTTCGCTTGATCTTGCATTGAAAAAAAGAGTCGTATCATCTGCAAACTGCACTGTTCTTCCATGCAGAAGCGATGATTCTATGTCGTTGACATAAAGCAGGAAAAAGCACAGGACTGAGGATAGGACCCCTGGGGGGACTCCATATGTAAGGTCTATTGGTTTGGATGATTTATTTGATATCTGGACAACTTGGGATCTGTGGCTTAGAAATGAGCTAAGCCATTTTAAAAAGGCACGCCTCGAATGCCGTGGGACTCAAGTTTGTCGAGCAGTGTATTGTGGTCAACGCAGTTGAATGCTTTGGACAGATCCAGGAACACACTCATTGTGTGGTTCCGACATTTCAATCCCCTCTACAATCATATCGACAAAGACCAACGACTGCGTCGGTTGTCGATTTACCCTTTCTGAACCCAAAACTGTTCATTTGAGAGCTGATTGTATTTGTCCAAAAAGTGAAGCATTCTTATAAGAAAAAGCTTTTCAAAAATTTTGCTGAATACTGGCAAAATTGAGACAGGCCGGTAGTATATTTATAGAGGTTGGATCGTCTTTCTTTAAAATTGGAACCACTTTTGCAATTTTGAGGAGAGAGGGGAACACTCCTGTTTGGAATGAATAATTTACTAATTCAGTTAAGGGTCTCACTAAATGCTTGCAGCATTTTTTAATGAGCCATGGGGACATCAGATTAAGGTCGTTTGACTTTTTGGCTGGGAGCTGCTGGATAATTAGGTGAAGCTCATCCTCAACAACAGGCGCCAACACCATTGATGCTGCTGGGCTTTGCCTTCACGAGGGGCGTACTTTAGGGTCAGATGGCCGAGGACCTTGCCCTTCAGCAATGGATGCGAAGAACTCGTTAAAACCGACTGGCAATCTCAGTCTCATCCTCCACAAGCCTATCCCCAACTTTAATTTTGATTTGGTTGTATGCATTTGTTTTATTGTTTATGATGCCCCAAGTTGTTTTAGAAACGTTTTTTGAAGAGAGAATTGATTTGGAGACATCGAGTGCTTTCGCAGCTTGGATCACTTTCTTATATACTTTTTTATAATTCCTGAAAAGTATTTTGAACTGTTCATTAGAAGTGTTTTTATAAATTTCGGACATAAATTTCAGTTTCTCTCTAGAAACTAAAATTCCTGGTGTGATCCAATTGTTTTTTGAATTTTTGTCACAGACATTAATTGTTTTTGTAGGGCAGCAGGTGTTAACGTGGAAATTAAAAGTGTCGGGTAAACAATTTAAACTGTTGCTCAACGGGTTGAGATGAATTTAGAAAATTCCATCTTTCTTTAGAAAGGGGAAGCGTTAAGGTGAGCGATGTTTTCTGGCCTTATGTCTCTTATTGTTTGTTTAATTTTGGGCTCCCTTGTGAGTTGTATCCCACTAATGACGGCCTCTTGGCCGTAGTGGTCAGATATAGCTGTATTCACCACAGACACTGCGACACTTGGGTGATTGGTGATTATGTAGTCGATTACAGTTTTGGTTGCAGCCGTCACTCTCGTTGGAGATTTGACTAGCAAATCAAGCTGAAATGACCTAAGTAAATCGACCAAACGAATTGTTGTATGGTGAGTGTTGTCCAACGCGTTGATGTTGAAATCCCCCATAATGACAAAATGCTGACGTTGGTTAGTCAGACATGTCAGTAATTTTTCGAATTTTGAAAAGAAGGTGTCTTCGTTTCCACTGGGAGACCTGTAAATTCCGATCACGAAGAAATTTTGATGTTTTTGTTTGTAGTTTGATTCCGACTGCTTCGAAATCTTTTTCGATTGAATCCTGGATCGGAAAAGGGGGCAGACGCAAAAATTTTGTTTCAGAAAAATGGCAACTCCTCCTCCTCTGGAGTGGGATCGGCAATACGCGGAAACCAATTTATAATTTGGATTTTGCACAGTGCGATGTTATCCTTGTTTGAAACCGTTTTCCGTTATTACAAGAAGATCTGCTTTCAGATCCTCGCACATGAGTTGGATTTGATCTAATTTGTTGGTTGCAAATTGGGAATTTTGATGAAGCAGCCTTACTTCCGTTTGTCTGTGAGTGTTTGTGTGTTTCTGATGGTTTTTAGTAGTTAATTTTGTCCGCTGATTCAAAGTGGGGTCCCTAAAAAAACCGAGTCAATTCCAGTTTGCACAAGATCCGCAGAGCGTCCATTGGTCATCAGCGGTGGAGATTTTTACTGCCTCCGCGTAGCTGTTGTAAGGCAGCGTCCAAGGCCCATCAGGACCAAGCGGTACACAGTCAAACATCGGCAGCAGATTCTGTTAGCAGCAGAGACGGCGGCGGCGACGGCAGTGATGGAGGCGCTGGTGGTGATGGAGGCGGTGGTGGTGATGGTGGCGGTGGGGGTGATGGAGGCGGTGGGGGGTGGCGATGAAGACGTTTGTGGTGATGGTGATGGTGACTGGTTGGTGACTGGTGATGGTGACTGGATGGCAGACTTAAAATTGCTAAAATATATCCCAAACACAAACAAGGAAAGAAAGATGAACCAGCCAACTATAGACCCATCTCTCTCCTACCTACTACTTCAAAAATTATTGAGAAAATAGTTCTTGCCAGACTACTCACACACCTTCAACAAAATGGCCTCTTGACAGACAAGCAACATGGCTTTACAAAAGGGAAGGTCAACAAACAACTGCAATTGCTGATCTGGTAGAGTTCATAGTAGAGAACATAGAGTCCGGCAACACCATCTCCAGCGTATACTTAGACCTGAGTAAGGCATTTGATTGCCTTGGTCAACTATCTCATTTTGGCTAAATTAAAAAGCCTAGGCATTATAAAAACAGCCCTAAAATGGTTCGAAAGCTACTGAAAGGACGGACCCAAGTAGTAGAGGTGAAGAAAAAATGAACATGGGGCAAACAAGTACTGTGCGATCAGATCCAATACCAACAAGAAGAGGCGTACCACAAGGATCAGTCTTAGGGCCAGTACTATTTATTTTATTTACAAATGACCTACCAAAGTACATGACACCATACAGTGAAACAATTATGTATGCTGATGACACTGTGCTCTTATTAGCCAGTAATAATAACGAAAACATTTGGAAATTGACACATACATATCTGTCAACATGGCACAACAATTACTGCATTGAGTAATGACCTTGTTTTTAATCAAAATAAAACTAAACAGATGTATTTTGGAAGAAATAGAAAGGACTCAACAGCACTCCATGATCTTCAGAATGTAAACATGCTGAAACACCTAGGTGTAACACTTGATAGTGATTTATCATGGAAAAAATCATGTAGACAATCTGTGCAAAAAACTAAGCTCTGCCATATTTGCCATAAAAAGAACCTCAGCAGTCAGTTCACCAGAAGCTTCAAAAATAGCATACCATGCCCTTTTCCAAAGCCACTTGACAATATGGAATAGTTGTTTGGGGGGAAACTTCAAATGCCAACCTGCAGCGCCTACTGAAATTGCAAAAGAGGGCTCTCAGAATAATGACTGGTCAAGGCCCAAGAGAAAGTTGTAGAAATACATTCAAGGATTTGAAGATTCTTACAGTTATTTCATTTACATATTGGAAACTGTTCTCTTTTGTGTTACTAGAGACCTAACAAGGCATAGAGATCTGCATGGACACAACACAAGACATGCAGGCAACTTCCACCTTCCGGCACACAGAACAGCCACCTATGCAAAAAAACCATCTTATGCTGGAATCAAGATATATAACACACTGCCTGAAGACTTGAAGACCAACAGCCCACAGAACCTGAAGAAGGAACTCCGGACCTGGCTCCAGGAAAGACCCTTCTACAGCATGGAAGAGTTCTTCATTGGAGGGACAATGCATGAAGACCTAACTCATGAGGAAGAAGATATTTTTTGTCTTTAAACTTGACATGTATTCTAATCTTGATGATTATGAATAAAGAATTTCTGATTTCTGATTTCATCAGTGGCTAAGCAGGCCTTCTTCAGGCCGGCCACCACCAGTTCGGCAAGCATCCGCTTTCCCCTCATAGTCAGGTGCTGGCCATGGCGAGTGACGTGTCGCCTTCCGATGGCGTTGAAATCCAGCAGCACAGACCCCTTACACCTGATACACAGCTCCCTTATGTAGTTGTTAACACAAGTCGTCTCTTGGTTAACGAGGTGGGAGGGGGGGAGGTCGTGGCGATAAGGCACTGTTGATACCATGACCTTGGCTGTACGGGTGCGCATGGAGATCTGGTTTTCCAATTGCTGGTAGATGGTAGACGACCGACCGGCTCCGATGTCATTCGCTCCGGCAATCAGAACACTACAGCTTCCCGGGGGAGGAGGTTGACTCCCCTCAACCACACCCAACAGTCCGGCTCCAGGCTTGCAGACGCCGATCACAGCCGTCTCTGCGGTCACCAGGGACTGGACCATCCCAGCATGAAGCGTGCATGACTATCACCCTCAATAGTTACTGCACGAAAAGCCACTGGTACGGAGATGTTGAGATATGAGGGGGGTATTTTAGATTCGTTTTTGTGACCAGTGTTAATGATTTGTTTATTATTAAAAGTAGTGTGCTGCAACTTCGGTTTACGTGTTTTCTTTTTCCTTCTTCTTTTCTTCTTTTTTTCCACTCTGGTGAACCCATTTTCACTACCTTCGGACAAATCTTCCACGAATTTAATCCACCTTCGGAATTTAATCCACGAAGAGTTGTATGTGAAAAAGTTACCAGATTTAGTTCATCAATACGTACCATTATTTTTGTCTTCTACATCAATTCCACCTTTTTTAGAGTTATAAAAAGTTATGAAAGGCCTATTGGCGTCACAAAGCGCCATAATCAATATCATCTGTATTAATCATCATTTACAATATGAGAACAACTTCTTTGGATAGTAGAATAGCAGTTACATGTTTTCTTCTGAAACTCAAACTTGATTGAATTCTTAACTCAATTCCTTAGATTCACATTTTCAGGAGGAATCTGGTTTTTATTTTTCCTTCGTGCACCCACCAGTGTAAGTTTGTGGACTTTATGAAGGGATTCAGCCAGTGGCACTGAAGTGTACCAGTTGTCAGTGAAATGTTTCGTGCCATTCCTGAAACTGTGTGTACAAGTCTGTTTAAAACAGCTAAGCCAGAACTATCAACATTGCAAGAGCTCTCAGGCTGCTTACAAGTATATACTTCCATAGTAATAGTATATCAGCTCATTGCAAAAATTTTCAATCTAATTTTTGCTGGTTTGTTACTAATATATTGCTTAAAATTGCAACAATCTCTAAATGATTCGAGCATCCTGTCAATTATGAGACAATTGCTCACTGTTTTACTACACTTTCAAATACCTCACAAATGGGGGCTAACTTATCTAACTTTTTACAAGGCTTTCTGGTATTGGCATCATCGAATCTCTTAGCTCTAATCAGGAATCTCAATCTTCTCAAACTCATACAATTTTGAAGAAATTGCACCCTTATTCAGCCACAGATCATAAAGGTTTAAATGTGAAGCATGAAGTACCTCAGCCATATAAAGAATCCCTATAAAGGCTTATATTTAAAAAGTCGCGTGTGGCGCGGTCACCGATGACCGCGTGCGCCATTGTTTGTTTAAGGGTTCAGTGAGGTCATTCTCATAGTGGGTAAAATATTTTGACCGCAGTCAATGTGTTAAACCATTGAATTATCCTTTCCATCACGTTGGCTTGTGTAATTAGGAAGTACTTTTGTATTCGTTTATAAGTAAATTTGACAATACTATCTAGAATTTTGTTAGTAAAAAAAGTTGTGAAGATTCTGCAGTAGAATCTATGTTTAGATTACATCTCACACATAGCAAGTACCTAACAAAATTGTGGTCAACTGTGGTCAACCATCTTGTGTGTCAACTTCACTAACTTTAAAACATGCACTTAATAAAAAAACTAAACACAACACTAATTATAAAACTGAACTACAGAATAACAGGTCACAATAGATCTGCATTCATCGACCAACCACTTACGATCAGTCATGGTGGTTGTGATTCCTGACTAACGCATGTCATAACGCTCTGGTATGATTTGTTTATTTTAACCTAGCTAACCTAGTAAATAATTATGTGTTAGGTTAGTTATTTACCTGAAGAAGAGATCAGATTGCAGATCTCAGAACGTAGTGTTACTGATTTTTTTTTTATCACTGAAAGATGGCAAATGTCCGGAAAAATCCTGTCTCCTTTTAATAGTGTTTTATTGTGTAGCACTACTAATAAAGTAATTCTGTTTCAGGCTGAAGCCTCCAGTAACTGGTGAAAGTCACACACAAGGTGAAGCTAACAGGAGAGACTTGCAAAGTCTGTTTGATTTGAAACAATCTGATAATGAATTCTCTGGAGAAAATTCATCCACTCAACTATCATTAACACCTCAATCACGAATACCTCCATTCAAACCTAATAAAAATATGACTATTATCAACCAGAATTCACCATCTGAAAGATTAGAGACTGTGCCAAGTACATTTAGTGAAAGAGAACCAGTAAATAGTGAAATGGGAAACCCAAATGAAAGAATTGAAATCTCCACCGAAGTATCAAGAAATGCTGAAGGAGAGTTATGGCAGAGACGGAAGTATAGTTATCAAGACAAACGGACGTATAGTGCAGCGGGTTTTGATGATGGTGCAGAATGTTTACCACCCAAATTAAGTCACAAATCTAAAGATGTCAGAGATTCCATGCAACTGAGAAATCAGATTAAATTTGAGGGCGAACAAAGATGGCAGGAAACAGAACTTAATTTGTCCACACGTCTTGATAACAGTTCAAGTTTTTCCAACTCAGGAACAAAAAAAGAAGACTCAAATCTTGACAGCAATACATTATATAACAGTGAAGTAGATGTTTGGATGGAAACTGAATCACCTATGCCCTCTCTATCGAGCATTTCAACAGAAAGTCGAAAGATTGCTCAACCAGTGAATCCTGTTAAAGAGTTATTTAAGAATACTAACCCTGAACCACAATTTATTAAAATGGGCAAGACTTCCAGATATCTAGAAGGAACCGAAGGATGTCTCAACCAGAGTATAGAAGAAGTATCTGCAAATAATCGAATTTCCAGTGACTTGGGTTTGACAGAATCTAGTCATCAGCATACTAATAACGTGCAATCATTCAACCAACAATCTAATTGTTCTAATCAAGATAAAGCATTGGATTTAAATAGCATAATTCAACAGATGGAAAAACAGTTAAAGGAAAGTAGCTCACAATTTAAAAGCTCAAGCCAATTTAATAAGGTTGAAAAACAGTTTGGTAAAGAAGCACAAACTTTCTTATCAGTGGAAAACAGGATAGACAGAGAATCAGCAGGGGTTAATCGTTCTTCTAGAGAACCCAGTAGGACCCAGAACAAACCACACAACACAGAAAAATATGTTGGAAAACCAACCACCAGTTTTATCCCATCCATTTGTTAATACTTCAAATTTTAAAAATACAAGTCGACAAGTGGAACAGCAACGGAATATCAGTAAGAATATGTTTACCGAATCTGATTCAAGCACAATGGAAAACAGGATAGTCAGAGAATCGGCAGGGGTTAATCGTCAAGAAAGTGACAAGTTTTGGAATAGAAATGTTAAAAGCTTTTACGATCAAACGTTTATGAGGAATTCAGAAGACCATATTGTACAAAAAAGGAGAGAATTTAAGCAATTGTTTGATTTGCCAGAATCAGAGAAAGGAGATGAGCTGAAAGAATTTGAGAAAAAAAGTAGGCTTGACCAAGTAGAGGATTCTTTTAAAGAATCACATTCGGTAAAAAATGAGAAGCAAAAATTGCTGCAATTAAACAATGAAATGTATTCTCCTTTTGAACAAACAAATGTGTCTGCTGTAGAAGGACCTCCATATTTAAATTCAAGAATGAGAGATCAGTCTTGTATGTCATCTTCAAGAGGGTTGGGAGAAGAACCAAACAACTATACAGTTTATGAAAACACAGGTTCAGGAGCACATAATATGGAGCAGCAGAATATAGAGGATCTACCTACTGATAGTTCAAGGCATGCACGAATTCCCCCACCACCATTACCACCACCACTATTATCATCATTCAACAATGACTCTTATCCTTTTGAAGAATGTAGCCAAGAAAGAAGTTCAAGATGGAACGAAAAAGAGAGATCTTTATACCAGAAGGTACAGTTTCATAATCCATCACATACAGATATTCTTCCTCCTCCACCATCACCACCATTCAAAGATACTGATTTTTGGAAATCTGACCGACAAAGAGGATCTGGATATGAACTAGATGAGAGGTCCTCATACCAACAACAGTTGAGTTTTCCTAGTCCATCAGACAGAAATACAAACTTTAGAAGTACAGTTCTTGAAGAAGAAAAGCAGGTGGATAAAGAAGATCAACAGAGAGAGAAGGGATCTAAATTCTCTAGCCTGTTTGACTTCAGTGATACTTCCAGAGCTGATGGTAAACAATTGACTCCTGAAGCCAGTAAAAGAGATAGGAACCAACCGTATGAGAGAGGAAATAGCAGTAGAAACTATAGAGAAGTGAAATCGGGAGCTTCAAACTTTTCCTCAAACAGAGAGCATTCTCAACAGGAAACACATCCATATTGGAGAAAAGATATTAAAGTTGCTTATGATCAAACGAAGTTGGAGCTTAACAGAAGAGGTCAATCAAATTTTTCCGAGCGTTTTGATGTAGACAGATCCCAAGGTAAGTCTTAACCTTTTATTCATTTTTATACTACTCATAATCATTTGTGTTTTAAAAAATTGTTATGTATTTCATTGATTGTTATAATTTCAATTAAACAAAGTTCAGAAACTTTATTTTATGAATAAAAAATACAGAACAGGTATCACTCACAAATATAAATTAAAAGTAATGAAAAATTGTTATTCCTAATTTGCAAAGCCTAGGAATTCATTGATCGTATAGACAGTTACTTCACATAAACCAGGAATGCAGTGTCTTCTCGCTTGAGTTTGAGAGAGTATGGCAAATGGTGAAGTCCTGTGAGCTGGTATAATGATGTCTGATTGTTTTAACTTAAAAGTTGTTTTGAGTTAAGATGAGACCAACAGCATACATGATGACTACAAATATGTAGAGAGCTGTGATGGCATTACTACCAAGATTTGTTTATTAGGTTTTTGAAGGCTTCTCTACAAACATCTATCCCAAGACAGCCTCTAAGAAAATGTCCCTCAGTTTATTGTCCTGTAACTAACTCTGCCTTTATATAATGCATACTAGACTATTTTAGTAGCTTCTGTGTTATGAATTAAATTTTATTCTTCTCGGAGCAAAAATTGTTCTTCTGAACTGATAACGCAATCCATATATTTTGATATGCTGAGAAAGAGAATCATCCATTATTAGTCTTAAGTGCCTTGTGGTGTGAGAAATTTGAGAATCAACTGGAGTTGTTCCTTGGTTATTTCTTTCAAAGAAGATGTGTTGTTTTTTATCATAATTCTTTATGTAACAGTATTGATTTGATAGTAATTGAAATTATGTATTGACTTGATAAAGGTGGTCAAAACAGTGTTATTAATACACAGCTGGATAGCAGTATGAAGAAACATTGTTACTTAGGTCATTGGTAAACTATATAAATAGAACCGGACCCAGAACAGAGCCTTGGAGCACACCTTTAGTCATAGTTGGTGGTGAGGATATTGTTCTTTCTGGTCACTTCATTGGTCGCCTTATCGTCATCACTTGCTCATGTGCATGTGGGTGGCTCTTGAATCTCAGTAGTGCTGTTTTTAATTCAAGTAATCAAATTATATGTTCTAGTTTTCTTTGATGTTATCAGTGTTATGTATTCAGCTAAATCAGTTAGGACAGCCAGTAGTGGTGGATTTTCCAAATAGAAAACCACGCCTATCAGTTGATAGGTTGTTCATTAATATTTAATTTAGAAGTCCACCAATTTTTCTATGATTTTGAAGAACGTCGACACAAGGTATGGGTCTGAAATTTTGTACTTTGTATATTGAATTGAATTGAAGTATTATTTATTTATATAATAAATTAATTTAAGTACATTAAAAGTACATGGATGTTGTCGTTTAGTATATGTTATTTTTGACACAAACAGCTGTGGGAGGAGAAGCCCCTTGTTTATTAATCTCTTAAGTGGATGACACAACTGAAAATTGCATATCTTGGACATCATTGATACAAATCCATTCATTTCTGTTGAAAAGGAAAATTTCAAAGATTGTATGATTTTTAATGCCTAATTTGGACTTTTATTTTAAAAGCAGTCAGTTCAGTTGTATGTATTAACCCTCTCTTGGTCGAATTACCGCTACATGTCTCTGGTGCTCCTGCTCTGAATTTACTCAGCTGCTTTGCTGCGAGAGAACAATTTCACGTTTTATTATTTTAACGATTCAATTTTTTTTTAACTGTCACATAATATAAATCTTTGTAAAGATTATTAATTTTTCTGTAGTATGATTTTGTTTGAAATATTACTAATGTTATTCACTATCATGCAAATGCTACTTTACTTACAGCATATTTACAATTTCATGTTATCTCCTTCAGTGTACTCCTTTCCACGATCTCCTTACCGCTACATGCGAATTTTCCACTGTGCGTAATAATGCTGCAGATCATTTTCCATAACCTTGTTCATGAATTCCGTAGCTTTTTCTTTCATTGCTTCAAAAGTTTCAAATCTTATTCCTCTCAAAGCTGACTTGACTTATTTGAACAAAATTCACATGGCACCAAGTCTAGTGGGTAGGGTGAATGATTGCGTGTGGCCAAAAACGTCTTCACTGACAAAGTTTTGTGAGCTGGAGCATTAGCCTGGTGGAGGATTCATGACTTGTTTTTTCACAAATCGTTCAGTTTTCTCCCTAAACGCTCACTTAGGGTAGTCAGGATGCTCTGGTAATTAACCAATGATCTTGTTGAAAAGGGATCTTGTTTTCCAATATTAGGACCAGTTCTTGAGATGATAGTCTGCCAATACGTGTCCACACAAACACTTGTGTTCATGGTAAACAGTCGTCGCCGTACACTTGTTGTAACATTATAAGTGTTTCACTTGCAGATTTTCCAAATTAGAAAAAAAAAATTAGTGTTCACACACTGTTCTTTCTGGATACTTCACATTTTCCTGGTATAGAGACAAAATAGCAACTGTTTGTAACTGGCAGTACAGGCGGATTAAGTAAGGGTGCCAGACGAAACTCTAGGAGGGAGAGTTTCGTGACCGATATTCAGCCTTATTGCGTTTATTCTGTGGTTCTGCCAATACTAATCCGGTTATTTTATAGCCAAACCTCATATTTTTATTTTATGTATGTACACAAATTCTTCTATCTACAGTGTTGAGGCTATATTAAATTGAATTATTATATAGTGGAAATAAATGAACTGGCAGGAGATTAGTTCACAAAATATTGCCTACAATACAAGAATAGTTCCTAAATAGAGGTATTTATCTTCCCCAACCTTAATAAACCAGTACTAAATGACCCCTTGACAATTCACTTAAAGAAATGCTAGTTAAGGCTCAAAACCAATACAATGCCTTAGGTAGAGAAAACCATAAAAGAAATGCATCACAAATAAAAAAAGAATACAACCTAAGATTGTTGTAATTGAGGCAGCAAGCTACAAAACACATTATAGCTGAAGCTGACAATAAGACTAAAGCGCTCTGGAGGGTTATAAAAATTCAAAGTCTTTGAAATTATCTATGTGAAATTATCTATTGATATATAATTTTAATGTATTTATTACTGTTAACAATCTTTACAGAAAAGAATTTTTTATTTTTTAAGTGTACGGTAAATATAGATAGCACTTGTTTTTTTTTACAGATACATGGAAATCACGCTATCAATCGAACCATAGCAGAAGTCCTGATAGAAGAGAAAAGAAAAGAGGTCATAGTTTCAGCAAACTCAACAAATATGCAAAATATCCTAAATAATGTTTTATATATTTTGCAGTCATAGTATTATATTGATTACTGTTTTGGTAACTGTTTATTTTAGTACATATAATGTAGTATATAAAATTGTAATAAATTTTGTCACTATAGTATTAAATTGCATATTCTTTCACTTTCCTTTTGGGCATTGGAAATTTCATGTTAACCCGTTGTTGTAGACACATGTGGTGGTTACATGGCACTCGACCAGGACCGAACACTGAGTCTCATGCTGGTTACGTGATCGGCATTTGACATTACACTGTTCACATAGTTCACTGTATTTCCACTAGACATCGTTGTTATGTCTCTTACTAAGTGTTTAGATGCCACACACAAATAAATAATTTTGTTTTTATTCTGTGGTTTACTTTTTTTTCTTTTTTTTCCGCTGCTGATCAGCTGATAGCTCATCTTGTACACTGTGTTCTCTGATTGTTTGTTTACATTATGTGTAATGATGGAGCATGAAAATTTGCGTGATTCTGAAGTTGAAGTGATAGTGATGAAAGCTCTGAAGATTGCGTTATACCCCGATGTAGAAACCATTTCACTAATTTTGTTGTAGACGATTCAGACCCTGAGGATGGAGGTTATCTAATATTTCTAATATCAAAATGACTTGTCTGCATCCAGTGTTGTGAACTATGAATCTTACCATAGAACAACATAGTTACCATAGCTACTGACTTTAGTGTGGAACAAAATTAATAAAACAGTGGAGAGTATTTAATTTTGTTTCTTTGTTTTAAGTTTGGATTTTTAGATACATGGTTAATTTTTTTCCTGCCTAAAAAGCTATGTGGACTATTTAAAATAAATACACAGCTTTAAATGTTTTTTATTTAGATTTCTATTTTTCAAAAATAATGTATGTAACTAAACGTTTTAAATAAAGCATTTTATCTCTTTAAATGTTATATAACAATGTAGAGACCAAATTATTTTAAAGAATGTTTCAAATTTATTGCTGTATCATAAACAAAAAAAAGTTATTACAGTATAACTAAACACTTACATTCTCACCTAAATTAATTGCTGCTACTAGACTTGCAGAGGCTCATATAACTACTACCTCAATGCGTTAAGTACAGGGTGTTCAACTTGGCCCCCATTGCTCATTAAAGGCTGTACAATTTTTTTTTCTTTTTTGGAAATGCATATATTTGTGTGAAACTGGTTAAATACTGTTTCTAATTTTGTTATAACGAGCTGGAGTGGGGATGACTGTTTATTCCCCGTGTATTGCAGTTGAACCAGTAAAGGTCAAGCATTGATGTTTGAGCAAAGTGTGGTTAGATTACATATTAGTGTATTGTTGTTTGTTAAAATGCTTTTAACTGTTGAAGAATGTGTATCCTTGATTTAAACTTATTTAGTGATGACATTTCGTGCAGTGTGTTGGCAACGGTTCATGGACAAATTTGAAAAAGAATTACCAATGCAATTAATAAGATTGACAGAGTACAGCTAAGAAGAGTGGCCAGGACAATAGTGCAACATGTCGACAAGTGTATAGAAATGGATGGACAACATTTTCAACATATGTTGTAATTCAGTTCAATGTCAATAAATAAATTGTTATTTACACAGATTTGGTGCCTCTTTTAAATTGAACACCTTGTATATGTAAACATTGTGTTCTACCTTTACTAATTTTTTTTGAACTGTTGATACCCAAATCCTGTTAGTTTTTTTTTCGTGAATTAAACAGCTTGTTTTTCTACTTCAGTAATCTTAATATTTTTATACAACCAAAGACATTGCCATAGTTTCAGTTCAGGAGAGGGCCACTAAGTCATATTTGGGAGAAGGAAGGTAATAGTGTTATTGGACCATCTGAAATGTGGTGTAAAATTTAGTCTTAATACTTGTTTTAACTTGTAAACAGCCGAACCATAGTTTGTCAACCATTTTTTATTGCCAGCTGTAATAAAAAGCAATAATTTTCACTTTTTTTTGTTACTGTGTTAAATCCCATGATAGAATTCATACTGTTGGCAGAAAGAATACTTAGTAAAGACAAATGATCCATTACATTGCTCAGATGTCAAAGGTTGTCTAGTGTCAAAATCAGCTGCAACAGTTTTTTATAAACTTTTACACAAAACAAAAAGCAAGTATTATGGATTGTAACTTAAAACTGTGTTTTTTCTACAAGCTCACATAGGATAGAAACGTTATTAGGCCAAGTTTGAACTATTTATGTATAATTTTGAAAGAATATCTGGTGTTGTGACAAAGTCTGGTTTTTTCTGTTTTCATCAAAACTGAATGAATTTCACTTTCAAATGTATTGTGTTTGTTTATGTTTTAAGTATTTGTGCATAACCTATGCTAAACAAAATAGTACTTTTAATGATCTTCTAGGGTCCACTGATTGAAAGTACACATATTTTACACATAGTTAGGAATTGTCTATAAAAAATGTGTTAAAAGCTAACAAATTGAATTGTACCAAATTTGGCTCAAATTTTTATAGTAACAAGGTCAATTACTAAAAAAATATATAGTATTTTCAAAATGGTGGCCATTAAAATCTTTAAACTTTCAATATCTTAAAAAGTAGCATTTTTTCTCAAGAATTGCAAGAATTACCAAAACAATAATATGGTCAGAATTTGGTCCAAATACTCCGGTTGAAGCAGTCAGCAAGAACTGTATGCTAATAAAATGTATAAAATATTTAGTATTTGATATAAAAGACAAAGTTACTTTTTAATTTTTACTATAAATTTAAAGACTGTTATAATACCAATCTTGGTTGTCTTTTGACAGAATTAGGCTTCTCTGATCTGTGATATATATTTTATTGCTTGGGAAACAAGGCAAAGTCGACTATGGAACAAAAAATATTAAGGCAGAAGTAAATTACAATGGCCATAAATATATCATTTTTAACATATTTTCTTGATCATGGCAAGAAGACAAACTCAACATTGGTGTCAGAAATATAATTCACTCAAACCAGAAGTGCTCATACGGGTGCAAAACCTCTGAAATTGCGTGGGAAGCCGTGGGTAACTGCTAGTACGAGTGTGTGTATCATTTTATTACTTATTACAACCTTTGATGAGGGCAAAATCCACTCCTGTAGATGGAAAATGAGGTCTAGAGTAACATCTTTGTAATTTACTCTGCGTTTTTCCTGTTCTAAGTTGTATGAAGCAGTCATATTTGATTGTCTTCCAATGGTTTACCCGATTAACAAAAGAAACTCAACTATTATTATTATTGTAGTGTTATAATAATTTATAACACTTCTAATTGTTAAAATACTATATAGTTTAACACTCTATTAAATATGAGATCTAGATTAAAATCTCTGTGATTTACCTGTTCTAAGGAGTGTGAAGCAACCATATTTGTTTGTCTTCTAGTGGTGTAATAAAAGAAACCTCAACCAATATTATAACATTTCTGACTGTTAAAATAGCAGAAAAGGATGTAATAACGGCTAAGCAACTATATAGTACAACAATAAATATAACAACATATAGTAATGGTGTGAGACAGTAAGGCAGTATAAGTATGTGGTTTAAATGCTTGAATTATATTATAATAAATATTAAGACATTAACAGCGGCTGACGCCCTACGGCACACACTCACTTAGGGGTAGTTGGTCCCACTCAGTATAGAGCTCTAGTGAAGGTGTTAAAATTGTTATTCTGTTTTCTGTGTAAACACTCAACATTTAAAACAAAAATCATCTAAAATGGTTTAGACAGTTTGGTGCTGTGTAGCATAAACCGGTGGAGAACTACCAGCAACTACAACCTACAGCTGGTCCAACCAAATGTACAGTAGTTGGATCAATTCTTAAAGTCCCATTGTATATAAATGGTTTCTTCATTCTCATTGAAGAACAACAATAACAAACATTGATTATACAACACCTGACATGCGACACACTACTGTCTTACCAAGTATGAAGAGAAGCCAAGCTACATGGGATCTAAGCTTCGGAACCATTTTCCAGCAGTGGTGAAATGGACAAACGACCAGCGGATCGGCAGCTGGCTAAAAGAACATCCATTCTACTCCTTTGATGAATATTTCTGTTCTTGATTTATAATAGACTTACTACAAGCAATTTTGCATAATGTGAAACTTTTCTAAATGTTAATTTTGATGCAAAACTGTGGTAGAAGAATGTTTTAATAAAGAATATTGTCTGTTGTTGAAGGATTTTAGCACCAAAATGAAAAATCTTCAACTATGAACAACCATACAAATCATCTTTCTGTGAACCGTTTCAACAACAGTGATGTGCATACAGACTAAAAATTAGTAACTTTCTGTTGCTTAACTAGTACTAAAGTAATTGTTTAAAATTAAGTAAAATTTACTTCCTGTTTTTTTTTTTTTCAAAAATACATTGTAAATGAAAAGACTATTAAATACAAAAAATAAAATATTTTTTATAGGTCTTGCAATGTGAATACTGTAAGATTAACCTTTGTTACATTTACTAAGTAATATTTTTATTCAGCGTTTTGAAAACTATGTGTTTGTAATTTTGTAAATATTCATTGTGTATTTGAAAGGATAATGTGATTTTGGACATCAGTCATTGTTGTATTACAAAAGCTGAAATACAGAGTCTTAAGAACACAGTCTGTACTCTTCTTCTGGTGGCAAAATATAAAATAAAGCCAATCATGCCCAAAAACTAACATATTTGTTAAAAAATATGGTGAGGAATATGTTAAAATCATACTTTACTATAAAAATGTTGTGCGTTAAAAAGTCTCACATATATCTGAAACTCTGTCAAGTAAGGAAACCTTCTAACTTGAAAAATAAAATTTATAAAAATGTTATTTTTTTCAAGCCCTCATGTGCCGGGATTGTTGGAGCTAATTTAAAAGTGTAGTCTGAAAGTATAACAGAATCAGGGGTGGCTCAGCATAAAAGCTTAATATGTAAGAGGCCTTATTTTGGCATCTCCCATTAACTACCTCTTCTGTTTATGACGTCCTATTAATTTTTATTTTTGGATTATATATTTTTGTAATTTTTAGCAAATATCCACTCTTTACCGACCACATCTTAAATTTTTCTAATACCTATACATAGCTTTAGTACTTATTATTAGTGAAAAGTGGATAGAAAGTTCATAGTGAATGCAGATACACATCAGGATTTTAGTTCAAAAGGGTGTTGATTATTGAATTTTGTAATATTATTAAAAATATAGGATGTTTACAAAATGTGGACCAAAACATCTAAAGATAGGCAGACTGATTCTATTACCTAGACACTGTACAGAAACAGCTTTTTCAACCACTGTATGACCTTAACACGACAATAAATTTCATGAAATTGTCACCTACCTATATATTTAGTACCTATGTATTATGTAGTGATGGGTAATGTAAACCAACAAGCAAATTTACAATCCTCAATCTTATACAATACAAGGTAGGAGTATGACACTGTGTGGTGCATAAAAGGCTTCACTGAAGTTGCATGTAAAATTTCAAATCTATCATTCAGTCCTCAAGATACCCAGTGGACAGACAGGCAGATAAATATATAAAAGAGAATTTGGACAGTCTCTGATAGACAGACAAATGGATAGGGGAGAATGTTTGCCAGTACCAAGAGTTGCTCTATTGACAATCAGACAAATGCTGTAGTTGGGCATTCACTATCATCAACTCTATATAGACTTTTTAGAAATGAAGTTTCAAGTCTCTAACATTATCAGCCCTCTATAATAGTGAAAGCTCTATATGGAATATGTCTAAACATGTTAAAATTAAGGAACATATCTACATGTAATAATTTGGGTACTGGTAGGATATTGTTTTTGACTCTTGAGATGTATACACAACTTTGTCAATGCTCTTTGAAAAATGACAATAAATATTAGTTATTATTTATTTATTTATTTATTTTGATGTTTTAATTGTATAATATTTGTATGTTTTTAATTATATAACATTGTAATATTTTTAATTGTATAATATTTTAATGTTTTTAACTTTCTAGATAGGTGCTAATATTATAGGTTATAGTTTTATTTACAATTTTACAGTCCATTTTAAATAGTTTGTAATAGGGATTGATCAGGAAGGTGGTTACTACCTAAGTTTATTTCCGTTGTGTCATTTATGAAATTGTATTATTTATTATGTATGAAGATAGGTGGAAGAGAGAAATTCTTGGCAACTTTTGGTAAAAATGTTTATATGTTGGATTAATAATATTGCCTCCAGACTATACCACTTAGGTGTATATTTGGCTTTGCTGATGCAATTTTGTAAGATGGCAATAAACATATATTTATTTATTTATATTAGTTTTGGGCAGATAAAAACATGTATATTAGCCCCCCTTCCAGTGATAGGCTTTGCTAATGCTCAAAAACTTACAGTCCGTACCGGGAATACTGAATTGGGTTGTAGCTCTACCAAATTTCTTGCCAAGCTTAACACTAGCAAGCATGGGGGCTAGCTGGGCTTGGCTTGTGGACCAGGCGCGGCTCCAGGGGGGGGCCACGGGGCTTTTGCCCCCCCCCCCGAGAATCAGGCTCGGATGGCAAAAATTAGGCATTTTACGCGAGACTTAGGACCTAGAACAGAGAAGCGCCAAAGCGCGTGGCGGTCGCGCGGTGTGCGGCCAGCGCGCGCGCGCGCTTGGGGGCTAGCTGGCTTGGCTTGACACGAGGACACCTCTCTGTTGGTGCCGCGGCCGTCGCGTCGCGCCCGCCTCCAAGAAGACGCCGCCCTCCCCCTCCCCCTGCCCTGCCCTGCCCCAGCCCCGGCCCGGCTCGGCTCGGCTCTGATATTGACACCGCCCTCCCTCCCCGCGCGCCCTTGCCCTTCGACGGCTCGGCGGGCGGTCGCTGCTGTCTCGCGCTCGCGCTGGACTGGTGGCTGGTGGTTGTTGTTTTGTTTTGTTTCATGCGTTCGTGTCGTGCGAGTCGGTACTTGTTTGCAAAGGGCAGTGCAGTGCTTGAATCGTATCGTAGAAAGTTGTGCGTCTTCCTGTGCTGTGTCGCGCTGCGCTATGGGTGTCGACGTGACCCAGTGGCGGGCCGCCGTGGGCACCCACGCTGGAAGGGTGAGGCCAGCGGTGCCTGTGGCGAGAACGCGGTATGGCGCGGCATCGGGATGCTACCCCTATCGGTTCCCATCAGACACAGAACCCTTGGCGATTCTCAAGGCGTTGCGCCAGGTAAGATAAGATTACTGTCATCCTTTAATTTCTTTGCACTGATAACGATAACAGGAACGGTACATGCAAGCATGAAATAGAAATTTTAGATATTTATGTGTTTGCTTTTTTTGTTGTTTCCTTTTGTAGCACCACAAGTTTGGGTTGGTCGCAGAGTGCATCCTACCTGCAGACTCTCAAATGCGGAAGGAGTTTTTTTAATGGGCTCGTGGGCTTCTTGCTGCTGTTGGAGGCAGGCATCGAACGGAATCCAGGTCCTGCAGGCGACGATGAGAGCAGGGATGAATCAAAGGTATGTAAAGGACAAGTCGTAGTCCTACCACGCGCGCGGGCGCTTTGGAAATAAATACTCTGATTTTGTGGCCATATTTTTTTATTTCAGTGTTGTTTGTTGTTTTTTTTAATTTTCAGGCGAAGCGTTTAAAGTCTGCAACTCAACGACACGCCGAATCGACTCCTTCTTCAGACCAGCTTCAACCTCAGTGACAGGGCCATGTACGGAGTCGGTGCCGGCCCCGGGCAGCTCTTCATTTTCGTCTCCGATGATGTCACCGTCGCCTTCCCCGTCACCAACTCCATCACCATCGCCAATGCAGTCGCCCTCACCAGCCCCCTCATCAAACTATCAGCGACCCGGAGCCAACTCAAACCCATCGGTCAACCTCCTGGTACCTCCAGTGCTTCTTCTTATTGGGTTGCGAATGATATTGGTGATTGTATAGGCAAAGGGGAAACTATTTCTGATCAGAAAAAGTACCAATTATTAGAAAATCCTTGGCGGCCACCCCCTGATTATGATTTTACCATTCAGTTCCACCTCTATGAAAAATAAAGATGGGACTTTAAGGAAAAGATATTTGAAACCAAGGGCACTTAGATAAATATCGTTCCTGGCTTGTTCTTTCTCATCGTGATAGAGGTCTGTACTGCACCTTGTTTTCAGTGAGCGGTAAAGCAGGTCCATAATAAGGCTATGAGGTTGGGCAAACTTGTGAGTGAACCACTTACTAATTTCAAGAAACTGGTGGGTAAGGATGGTCACTTAGATTGCCATGAAAGCTTGAAATACCACAAAGAAGCTGTTGAGGCTGGCAAAGATTCATGCTAATTTACCATAAGCCGGAACTTCAAGTTGCAAGCCGAATAAATCAGCAACGCGTCGATGAAATCAAAAGCAATAGAGAGCGGCTGGAACCATTCATCAGGGCTTGCATGTTTCTTGGGCGGCAGGGTTTAGCTTTTCGAGGTCATAGAGATGACGGTGAACTGTACCCTGAAAAAGATGAACTATTTCGAAAAAATGTCAACAGTGCTGTATGCAATCAGGGAAACTTTAGAGAAGTACTTAGGTTAATGACGCAATCAGGTGATGAGAGACTCAAGCGACATCTGATGACTTCATCTGCCCAGGGCAACGTACGTGGGGAAAGAATACTCAAAATGGCCTTATTAATTGCATTGGTGATGAAATTCTTGAAAGTATTTTACAAAAAGTACGTAGCGCTGAGTATTTTGCAATAATGTTCGATGAAACAGCGGACATATCACACAAATCTCAATTGAGTCTAGTCATCAGATACGTTACAAGTGCAGGGCAGGTCCACGAAAGCTTCGTAGGATTCATTGACACATTTGACGACATTTTAGAAACAGAGAAAAAAACAGAATGAAGCAGAACAGGATGATGAACAGGAAGAAGAACGAAGAGAACCTGCAACTGAAACAAAGTTAACAGGGGAAGCAATAGGGCTTATCGTTATACGCATGCTGCAGAAGCTACGACTGAACCTTGACAAATGCATTGGAATTGCAACAGATAACTGCTCTGTAATGGTTTTCAGAGTTGAAGGGGTGCGGTGCAAGAGATTACAGAAGTATGCGAGAAACGCCCTTCGCACTCCCTGCTTCAGTCACAAATTAAACTTGTCCCTTTCGAAGTCAAAATCAAGTTATCAGCATTAGAAATGCCATCGGAACGATGAAGAGCTGTTGTGACTTTTTTTGATGACTCTCCTAAGAGAAATACGGTTTTTGAAAACTAAGCTGGGTCATCAACTGTCAGGTCTTTGCGAGACAATGTGGATTGAGCGCCATGATGGTGTTCTACAGTACACAGTGGATTTGCCTAAAGTTATCGAGTGTCTGGATGAAATCAGCGAATGGGCCGATACGTCTTCATCTAGTATGGCTGTCCAGCTCCGCGCAGCGTTGACAGACCCCTTTTTCCTTGTGGCTGTTTTCTGTCTTAGTGATGTTCTCGCGACCACCTTGCCTGTCAGTAAACTGTTACAGAAGTCCTTCACTCACTTTGGACGTAGCGACGTCAGAAATATCTAACCTTGTGTCGGTTTTGTCTTCGCGCCGTGAGAATAATGTTGAGCACTTCAAAGGCATCTGGAAGAAAATCGAAGACATGACCAAAATTCTTGATGTCGTCATTCGAATTCCAAGAAGATGTATCCGTCAAGGATTCCGAGATAACTATTCAACGGACTCACCGCAAGAGTACTTCCGTCTACCGTCTTCAATCCTCTCCTTGACTTCATTGTGATGGACCTTAAAGACCGATTTCCACCCGAAGTAATACAAGTATTCAATTTACCTTGGCTTCTACCAGAGAATATGCTAAGTTCTGCGGCTGACTTGGACCTAAAACAAAAAGCCACACAGTTTGTAGACTCATTTTTTCATTGTTGCCTTGCAGTAGTCCTGAAATGGCAAAACTGCAGCTCAGCGCCGAATTGGAATTATGATACAGTAAGTGGTCGAGAGGGGATCCAAACAACTTACCAAAGTCAAAGTCATCTGCAGATGTTCTTCAATCTTGCGATAAGGAGGCATACCAGTTAATTAACCACCTCTTAGTTATTTTGACTACCCTCCCTGTGAGCAACGCAACCCCAGAAAGGTCATTTTCAGGATTGAGGCGTCTTAAGACGTGGCTAAGAAAGCACAATGCGCCAAGACCGCTTAACTGGATTGGCCCTCATGCTTACGCACAGAGATGTTAATGTAGATATTGAAAAAGTAATAGATAGATTTGCTAAGACGAGAGGTGGTAAGCATCGGCTAGAATTTGCTTTGGATTAATTAAGCTTGACAGTGTAGTAGTAGAAATTGGAAATTCGATATGTTATGTTTTTAGAATTGTTCATGAATAAAATACTCTTATTGCACTGTACCATTAATGTGCCCTCATTTTTTCTTCGTGTAAACACTTCCCCATTCCCTGTTTTCATTTCACGATTTTTTTTGGGTTTTATTGCCCTGTAAGTAGGCAACCTGCACGGTTTGCCCCCCCGAGAAGTCATTCTGGAGCCGCGCCTGATGTGGACCAACCCCACAATGAATATTACCAGAATTAAATTTACGTCTAATTTTATCTCTAGAGGATTCTACAGCATTGGCAAACATTAAAAAGAAATTGGGTTCTAATCGAATAAGTAAATGAAAGAGTCTTGATCATTTCTGCCGAGGTTGAGCTTCCAATTGCCAGTTCGGTTGCCATGCCACTAAAATTACTGGAGTTTGGTTCGTCGGAAGGAAACTAATACATACTTATTACTTCTAAATCGTCATACAGAAATTTAATTCTTAAGAGTAAAAATTCAGAAGTAGAATTATATGCTTATCAGAAGGAAGGTAATATTATTAAGAACTTAGCAGGGCCTTAAATCGTGTCGTCTGTCCATCTGTGCAAAATCTTAATTAGACAAGTGCCAGAAATTTGGCACATTGATTACTTTTGGTCCAAGGAAGATAAATCTGCCTAAAGGGGCAAAAGGTGAAAGGGCCGTCTGTTCGTCGATTTAATAACTCTTCAATACTTTCTGTCAGGTCTCTCTGATACTCTGTCGTACTTTTGTTTAACAATTTGAGAGGAAAACCTCCTGGGTAGCAATTACACAGTAATAGGTACTTTGATTTTTTATTTCTCTGATATTAAATTAACTCGTCTTTGAAATTGCAGACAGGGAGCGCGGAGGTTACGCTGAATCGCCCAGAAGAACGGGAAAAGAAAGTAGTACCTGTAATAATGCAAGAATTTTCCACAACCCATAATGTTGATGATACTATGGAATGATATCGTTTCTTAATAAAGATGTAATTTTAAGATGAAATATATTTTTGTAGTGCTTGTTTTATATTTCTTTTGATTTAGCGCCCTCCCCTAAACGGGACCTCATACGGCTGCATGGGCCTACAGCCGCCTTTGAACTGACCCAGCCACCAGATGTATTTATAATTGAAAACACCCTTGCAAGACTCAAAAGACTGTATTTAAATTTAAAGTACAGTGTGTATGTCTGTGATGTGAATACATAGGCAAGACAATAATATCTCAAAACAAAGACGAAACTAGAAAGGTTAACATTTTTAAACACTGTTGCCTGAAAGTTATCACTTGAAGTGGGATGAAACCAACTTACAAAAACAGTGAAAAAATTTTCTATATCGAAGCTTAGACTTCGCACTTAAAGTTATCAGACCAACAGCTAAGCCAATCCTTATTTTAAAGTTATGCCACTTAAAATAAATTGTTCTAAAATTATTTATTTTAAGATTATGGTTTTATAGAATTTGAAATTAGTAACACATATTAGATATCGGAGAAAATAATGTTTTGTGCGAGATAAGTAAGGTACTACAACGTGTGAGAGCATGGCAATTACGTTTGCAATGAATATTAATGTCAACTTTTCACCTATCTTCTATGAGGTAGCAAGTCTGCCTAAAACCAAATTATATTGAAAACGAATGTGTAGAGAATTGTCGTCTAACATTATATCAGACAATAGGCTAAAACATCAAAAAGTGAATTACAGTTATTTAATGAATTGAGTATTTGTATTCTGAAAACGTTTAAAAAATTAATTATGGCACTATCCATGGAACTGAAATTTCCCACACGCACCTCAGACCCAGAATAATGGCAATGAATTTTGAATAGGGTACTTAGACGGATCCAATGCCAGGAGACCAACAAGATGTACATCAAAGTACCAGTACTTTTTTGAGTAGACTTTACTAAGCGGCATACACTCGTTGCTTGGTTGTTTTTATCGAATGTTTCGATTGTTTTTATCAAACGAAGAAATTGTTATTACATTGATTTAACCTAACATGATTTCAACATTAATTATAGTAATGTTTAATGTAAACAATAAACAACAAGAATGAACTAATTTTTGAGAATTTTTAAATGGCTATGATTATGTGTGGGATAAGCAATTAAAAAAGTTCTTGGCGAACAACTAGGTTTCAAATGTGTTCATTGATTTTTTGGTTGAGGCATTTGACAACTTAGTACTTGCTTACATTCCATCGAGCAATGATGTACGTAATATTAAATTACAGAATTGACAATGTTCAACTAGTTTTAACTTTAAAATAGTAAATGAGGTTGAAGTAGCATAATATCATATTTTGAACATGAATACTCCTCAGGGTTTGATGACATTTAAATTATGGTCCTAAAACAATCATACCCTACGATAGTAAAACCTTTAACACATTCTATTAACTTTTCTGTGATAACAGGAATATTTCCCAAAAGATCTCAAAATAGCAAAGGTGTCTTGCTTTTTTCAAAAAGGGATACTCAAGCAATTCTACTTGTTATAGACCAGTTTCTCTTTGCCAGTTCTTTCTAAAATTTATGAAAGAGTCGTTTATAGCCAGCTCTTACATTATCTAGAATCCATCAATATCCTAAACAATCAACAACATGGTTTCAGAGCTGGACGATCCACAATTACAGCAGGCATTTATAGAGTCAATAATTGATTCAGTAAATAAGGGTGAACACGTTGTTGGAGTATTTTTGGACTTGACAAGAGCATTATTTTGATAGTGTATTACATTGTAAATTAATAAGTGGTCTGAAACTGTAGGTGTAACTGGCAAGAACCTTAATTGCATGGTTCATTTCTTACCTTCAAAATAGACAGCAATATGTCGAAATTGAGCATGATTTAATCAGTGTTAAATATAATTACATGAAAAATTCCATTTGAAACTAAGAAATGTTGATCATAGAGTTCCGCAAGGTTCAATATTAGACTCCTTGTCTGTTTATATGCAGATGACACAATTGTGGTCGTTTAGGTTTAATTACAGACAACGGTTTAAGTTGGAATGAACATGTAGACCAACTTTTAAATAAAATTTCTATGGATGAGCCGCTTTAAAAGCGACCTGCGTAAGATTTCTTGCGCATAGGGGGAGGGAGGAGCAGGAGCTCGACCACGCCTACTGCCACCCCCCTCCCTTTTCATTGCTAGGTCTATTTCCTTTACAAGACACAAGTGGGAACCGAGTGCTTTGCTTCCCTGCGTTGGTGTTTTAAGCATAAGGCTATGTTTTGTTATTCTCGTTGTTATGGAATAAGAAATATAATTATTTATGTTAAGAATAGCCCATTGCATCTCGTATTTACTTTAATGTTACTTTAATAATTAAGAAGTATTTGAACAAATGTTTATTGTTAACAGCTGTTATTATAACTGGGTTTGTAAAACAGCAGTTATGTAACACGCACTCTACGAGTGGTAAAGTGGCGACTGAAGAGTGGTTGGTAAGGAATGTGGAGGGGGAAGTGAGTCTCTCTCTCCCCCCCCCCTCCCCGCACTGTTCACTTAACAGGTCGCTTTATTTTTTATTTATTTATTTTATTTATTTATTAACGGCAATATACCATTTTACATATAAGGATATTAAGATAACAATATATATTATAGAAAAAATACAAAAGTATAAATAAGGAACAATACAATAACATGTTGCAAGCACGCCAACCAACATGTGTAGCTATAAGCCAAATCAATAAGCAAACTTAGTACTGAAACAGTGGTTCAATAAATAGTGTTAACACTAGGAAAATCATTTATATAACAATAAAAGTATTAACAATAATAGCAAACATAACCGTAACAATGAAACAACGCTAACGTACATTAACATAAAGCAACCAGTAAACTCGTGGTAATAAATAACATTAATAGACTATATAAGGTAATCGAATCTAATAATAATAACAAAATATAGAAGATAAGGTATACAACACTATAAACAATAATATAATATAACGACTTAGAAAGTAAATTGATTAGACTCAGATGGAAGCGAGAGGGCTTGCCTCCTGAAAGTCTGGTGGGTCATTCCATATGCCGCTTTCAAAGCGGCTCAGCTATATACGAGTAGTGATGATGTATGCACTGAGGCGAATGTCTAAAGTACAAGTATGCAGTTTAGAAGTTTTTAAAATCAATTATGCTTTAATTAATTCACATTATTGCTTACGGCATAGTCATTTATGCAGCTACTTCAGAAGTTAATTCAAAAATTCTGGTTCAACAAAAAGAAGCCATTAAGATAGTTAAACATTTAAAGAAAACTTATTCTGTCAAATATATATGTAGAGAGAATAAAATAAATATCAGTGTACTTCGAAGCCAGCATAGTTTAAAGCTGAGGCTTAAAAGGGATAAAACACATGTTTTATAGTCACATGTTTCTCTTTTTTCAATTTCAGTAAAGAGTAAAGTTGCTTACTCTATGTAAAGTAGTCAACTACTAACTCTACCCATAGCAGAACATCTATCTAATATCATGTCAGCGATAAGTAGGTTATGAAGTACGAATTAGGTTTGGCAGTGGTTAGGTTAAGTTGTACAGAACATTTATGCGAAAGTCTTTGTGTTTTGTTCGATTAAATTAATGAAAGAAAAGTCAATGAAGGGTCAGTATTTTACTATGTATTATTTTGAAATACAATTCAAGTATTACTAAAATGTAATATTCAAAATTTCTAACCAGTAACTTAGTATTGGTTATGTTTGTGTTTGTGTTTATGAAATGGCTATATATCCTAGTAAAATATCAGTATTTTTCTTAGGATTTGCAATTGGTGTTATTGCAGCATTTATTTTGACTGTTAGTATGAGTAAATTTGAAACTCATAAGCCAAGTTTATTGATTGAAAATGCGGTCAATATCAAAGAAGACAAATCCTATGATCAATGGTTAACTAAAACTGGATACAGAAAATTCCCGATTAACTTTGATCATTATAGTTATTCAAGAAATAAATCACTAAACCAGTTGCGGGAAAACCAACTTCTCAAAGCAAAAGTCAATGTTTTATGTGTCATGTTTATTACGAATGTGAACAATGCCTACGCTGCAATGGAAACTTGGATGAAACAGTGTAACAGTTTTAAATTTTATGGTACAAAACCTGAAAAGTACCTTGAAATAACTGTAATGCGACCAAAAAAATTCATGGCATTATTTGTGTGAAGTTTTAAGACATTTAGACAATAATTCTAATGATTATATGTGGGTTTTATTTGTTCCTGATGATGTTTTTGCGATACCAGAAAACCTCAGGCATTATGTTTTTGGTTTAAACTATAATGATCCATATTATTTTGGTCACAGTGCGTTTTTCTGGAATGAGTATTATAACATAGCACAAGCAGGTTATGTTTTAAGTAAAGGAAGTATTAAGACACTTATCACAAGATTTTCTACATCAGAAAGCTGTATAGCAAGTGGCAAATACTGGAAGAATGAAGATTACTATTTGGGTAAGTACCTTATGAGCTAATTTTGTATTAAAAATTAATATTATGAGTTTGTTCATGTTTAATAAAGTAATCTTTTTAGGGATCCTTAATTGGTTTTTGGACACCCATTGTTTTACTCATGATCGTTCAGAACTCATTTAAAACCAGAATAAGCCTAGCAGCCTGAACATAGGGTACTCTTTGCCTGAACAGGCTTCTTTGACATGTAATAGAGTCTTTGCCGGTGTTCACAGCCTCAAGCGGCTGGCTTCATATCTACCCCAGAAAGTTAAAATAATGCTGATAAAGACTCTTGTACTGCCTCACTTGAACTACTGTGACATAGTCATTAATGACATGACTGTGGAGCTTTCAAATAGACTCCAGCATGCTCAGAACTTTTGCATTAGGTTCATTTTCAATCTCAGACGTGATGATCACGTAACGCCCTACTTCAATCAATTATCTATCTTAAAATTACAAGACCTTCGAGACTATCACTCACTCATTCTGTTGCACGCTCTTTTAAATACAAATTGTCCTAGTTATCTTTCAAACAACTTTCGATTTATGTCTGAAATAAGTGAACGAAGTACAAGGAGGGGTACATCCTTATTATCTATCCCAATTCATCGAACAACTACCTTTAGCAAATCGTTACAGTTTCTGCCTGCCGATTGTGGAATACTTTACCTGTTAACATCAGAGCCATCGATAAGCGCGCTCGCTTTGGGGCGGAGGTCAGGACCTTGATGCTGGGGGCTCAGGGGGTATAGCGGTTGGCGGCTTTGGTGTGCGGTACTTAGGGCAATTGCATGCTAGTTGAATGAATGCGAGTGTGTGTCTTGCGATATTATTGTAAATTTGTATATAGTCACATTAATTATTGATGATTGTTTTGATTTTAAGATTCATTTAATATGTAATGTAAATAAATAGACTAAGTTTTAGTTATAAATGTATACATATATTATATGTTAGTTTAATTTGTATGAGGTTAAGTGGTAGAGAGGACTTTATAGTCCTAACTTCGCCTCTAATAAAGTCATTTTTCATTTCATTTCATCTCTCTTCCTGTTTGGAGTAGTCAGCTGCTACAGCTTCACCCAATACTGACTCTCTTCACTTCTTCAGTATTTCTATTTCATTGGCAGATTTCTTGTCTCAGCCTTCTCTATTTGTTGTCCGGAAACCAAGTGCAATCACCAATCTTTTGCTTCTTCACCATTTGCTTATGCAATTTGAAAGGAGCTTGAGGTTGTAGACCAGATAACACATTTCAGATTCTGTGTCTATGGACTAACACTCTTATTTTATCACTATTAACCACTGAGTCTTGTTGGTGATAATTAAGTGTGATGAACAATCAGAGACATTCTAAGCCAGATTGCCGGATGCAACTGCTTACTCTGTTCCAGATCTAGATATGTTGGATTAGCCTAGTTTTTTATTTTCAGACTCCATAAAGTTTCACAAGTACTGAGGAAGTAACAGGTCTCTGACCAGGCCCGCATGACCGGGTAAGACTGTATATACACTTGTGAGTTTTCCAGTGGTTTCATTTGTGGCATACTATTCCTGCGCTATACATCCCTTAGGGACAGGTCGCTTCACACCATGGGTTTGGAGGGCCTCAGTGGATATATGTATGGTATGATTCTGGACAGACTAGTCGAGACTAGCAATGTCTGAACTAGTATCACTACTGTGAGGTGCAGAGGACAACCACCGTCACAGAGCGCACTTACGGGGCACTAGTTTAGATCCTGGAGTTTAGTAACATCAGGTCCATCCCATGCAGGACACTTGACAAGCATTGATCCAAGTCAACCATGGGCTCGGATCCTCCATTGGTCTTGATTGACTTTAAAGGAAGTATCACTTCCTTACTTTCACTTACTTTTTTATATGTTTGTGTTGTTTTATCAGATATTCGAAAAGTCCAATGCATAGCCCATTTGGCGTCTCTCAGTGTTTATTTACACAAATGAGTACACAAATAAAACTTGGTGTGTCTATTCAAAATATACCTCAAGTATTGTACAATTTACACCACATAAAAGTCACATGTTGACAATTTACCATGTGTACATTTTTAAGAATTTAAGTAACATTTTAAAAAAAATTTAAAAGAAAAGTTTGTGATAAAATAACAACATGCAAAATTGACATTTCAATACATTGCATGTGAATGGTTGTATTTATACCTCTTTGGTCATAGGGTATTAATATTCAGTAATCTGAAGGGGGTGCATGGGAATAAAACAATAAACCATTTAAAAACAAATAATTCCCAAATTTTATTTTGGAACTATCTTTGGGAAGATCGTTATGAGCAATGCAATCTTCCCTAATTAGTATTGGTGGGGGGGGGGGGGGGTTTGGAGGAAATGTTGGAAGAATAGTTATAATTTAAAAAAAAATGTTAAGTCAATTTGTGACTATTACTGGCAACTCGCTTTAAGAGAAATTAAAGCATTTTCAATGAAGTATTTAATAACATCCACCATTTGTGATTGATGGGTGACGGAGAGGGGTGGAATAACAATTTTCAGAATAATGACATTTTGGTATCATTGGAAAGGTATTAATGGACACTGAAATCATTACCGACTACCTTTTGATAGGAAATAGCATTAAACACTGACTAGAATTGACCTTGTGTGTCCAAACGCTGACAGTGCTTGATATTTAAGAAGGTTTTGAAAGTTGTATTTAAATAATACAGGCATATTACGTGCTGATAGTTGTAGGCAGGTAATCCATTATACAAAGTAAATTTGAAAAGGGATGATTTTTTATGTACGAACAGTGGCAATAGCAATTAAATAAGAACTAAATAATATACAGGTTGAAGAGAGTTGCTGTTAACTAAAACTTGTTTATATTATCAGTTGTTAGCTCGGGGTTTATCAGTGGAGTGCTTTCCTGAATAACATCAGTATGTTATGAGATCTATACGTTCCATAGATAAAAAGACTTAGATATGACAGCAATATCATTCTTTTTATCAAATATGAATTAAAACATAAAATATTTGGTTCTGTCTTTCAGTCTATCAGTGAGAAATATTTATCTACGTTTCTTAAACACTACAATATTAGCTTATTCATTGCTAATATATTAAAAGAGTACATATTTAGCCTATATATATATAGGCTAAATATGTACTCTTTTAATATTCAATGTTGTTTATTGGGTAATTTAGATCAAAATTGATTTATTTTAAACATTATTTTAAATTTAAAATCATTTATTTATTGCAACTGTTGTAATTTCCAATAACATATTTTTGTTTAGCACCATAATTTAGCAATCTCTTCAGCCTCACCCATTCATTCAGTAATTCTTACTTCTAGTTTTACACGTAAGGTTCAGGTGTCTTTGTGATGTAATGATGGAGATGCCAACACTTCATTGATAGTAGCTTATCACAGTACAAACAGATAATATATGAGCTGTCTTAAAACAGCGTTTCTGTATGACCTCATGGGGGGATTACCCAAATTCCGGGTGTTATCCTAAAAAATGATCTACATTTCTTTGTCAAATGCTCCACAAGTAGCTTTTTTCTATTCAATTCAAAATGTCAATAAAACATACATTGAATGGTGTCATAACCATTTATATCTATGGCATAATTCTTAAAACAACAATGCATATTAAAATAATAAAATACAGCAAATGTATTACAGCCATTCTATTATTATGGATGAGACATTCAGACAAATTTCTGAGTATTTACAATGTTTATATATATGTGATATTATTCTGACAGATTTGAAATGTAGATGTTCAAAATCAATGTTTTATGTTTGTACATTGTCATATTCTAAAACATATTTATGCAATATGTTAATTCATATCTAAAATTATTTCTAGGATTTCATTTTTGTTATGGACGGGACAATTTTGGACACTGCACATTAAACTGTGAATGTAATCCAATATTTATTTGGGTTAAAAAGTAAATAAATATTTTTATTTTTACAAACTTATTTTTTTGTTACATCTCTATACCTTTTCAAATTTGCAGGTTAATAATACAACAAGAATAGCAATTTTAGTTAATTTTTAAGAATTAATACATGTTACGGATGATACAGAAAGTTTACCTCAATGAAAAGATCATAATTTGATGTATAAAAATTAGTTAATTGACTAATAGTGTTTAAGGTTATCAGAATAAGCCATATCAACATAAATCTGGGTAAAAGAATGCAATATTAATGGAAAAACTAATTCTACATAATGATTGCACAGGTTCAAAAAAGTAAAGTGAGAAATATTTTTTAGAAACTGATACATATTCCCATGCTGAGTTGTGATTATAGGAATATGGCAGTCATTTTAAAATTAAATGATATACATGTTTTATTAACTTTAAAAGTAATCTCACTGCTGATATTGTCTTTTGAAATATGAGAAAAAACTTAAACTCTGTCTTTGTCTCTCCAATTATTAGTAATATATTTGAGTTTTGTATCAGAGAACAATTGTATAGCTTTTATTGTTGTAAATCTCTCATGTCCTGACATTCAGTTTTTTTTCAGGTTTAAATACAGTAAAAGCAGTTAAAACTAACAGAACATGTTATTGTGAATTTTAAAGACAAAACAATTATATGTACTACTTTAATTGACTTAAGGCTAAAGCTTTTGATTGTATTCATCAGGATCTGATCGTAAAAGAGTTAAATTTTACTATATAAAAAATAATGAATTAAGATGATTTTCATCATATTTACAAAATAAGTGGCAGTTGGTCCCACAAAATAAAGATGTGTCAGAGTTCCAAAATGTTTTACTAAGGGTTCCACAAAGCTCAGTACTCAGTCCTTTTCTGTTTGTTGTAGTGATAAATGATTCTTTATTTAATGTGCCTTGTAGGTCTGTACTATATGTAGATGGTACAACTATTTTAAATAGCAATAAAAATCTGAAAACTTTAAAACAAGAGCAGGCGATGGCAGAAGCTGTGATAAAGCTAACCTTTTGGTAGTAAATAGTAGTAAAACAGAAAATTTAATTTTTACTCTTGATGGAAACTGTCCTTGACAGTAAGTATACATAACCTGTTAAGCTAATAGAAATATACATGGATAATTAATTGATTAAATTGGGGTGCTCATGTAATTTCCTATGGAAAAAATTTTATCTATTATCTGTTAAATAACATATCAGGAAACTAAAGTAATCAGCAGTGAAATGTTGATTACAACGTAATATGCCTTTTTCCTTTCCCATCTAAGGTGTGGTATAACACATTGGGAAAACAGCACCAGTGCTAAACTGCTTTCATTTGGCAAAAGAAAGTACTTAGAATTATTGTAAATGTTGGCAATAGCCTTTCTTGCACCCAATTAAAAAGAAAAATTATTAGACCCATGACCCTTCCATCCCTGTGTATTTATTGTATTTGATTTAGTATCAGATAAAAATTAGATAGTTTTATTAGTAGAAAATAGATACTTTCCTATTGTATTACAACAATTTATGCTGTAACAGATAAATGTTCAATTTGAGAAAACCAAACGTAAGCATAAAACGTTTTAATAAACTTCCAGAAAAAGCATAGCATCAGCCGCTCATACGATGTTGAGAGTGTACTGAAATGTGAGTTGTGATGTTGCAGGCAAGTACCTGGCAGAGCTGGGTGTGCTACCGACAGACACAAGACACAAACTGGGGAGAGGGAGGTTCCACCTCTACACCATCAGCCACTCACATGATGTTGAGAGTGTACTGAAATGTGAATTGTGGTGTTGCAGGCAAGTACCTGGCAGAGCTGGGTGTGCTACCGACAGACACAAGACACAAACTGGGGAGAGGGAGGTTCCACCTCTACACCATCAGCCACTCACATGATGTTGAGAGTATACTGAAATGTGAATTGTGGTGTTGCAGGCAAGTACCTGGCAGAGCTGGGTGTGCTACCGACAGACACAAGACACAAACTGGGGAGAGGGAGGTTCCACCTCTACACCATCAGCCACTCACATGATGTTGAGAGTATACTGAAATGTGAATTGTGATGTTGCAGGCAAGTACCTGGCAGAGCTGGGTGTGCTACCGACAGACACAAGAGACAAACTGGGGAGAGGCAGGTTCCACCTCTACACCATCAGCCAGCTAGTGGTGCCAGGTGACATTGAGTTCCTCTCAAAATACTGGAAATCAAGTATTTATCCTGTTAAACAGGTTAGTTGGCATTTAAAATTAGTGTAGTTGGGATATAAAGATAAATTAGATAGGTCTACTAAACTTATTACTGCTAAAAGAGTACATTAGTCTCCCTCTTAACAAGCTACCTTTCAATTGGCCACACCACCGTAACCAGGTTTTGTTTGAAAACAATTTACATGTTTTAACTGACCACTTTTTAACTAACCTCTATGACGCTTACATACCTGTTGCAATGTGAATACTTTTGCTTTATTCCTGTACAGTCATTGTGTTGTTTTTAGTTTGTCTAGAGATTTCGTGGTGTTTTGAAATTCATAATTTGTAATTTGTTACGTTTTTCCTACAAAAGAACTTAATGTATACATATTTTTTGTATAAAACATTTCCTGTATATAAAAATATTAAATAATTCAATTTTAAAATTTTTAGCATATACATATATGTTGTACTGTTAAAGAAACTCTAATATAATGAGTACATCAATTTATCTGGATATTTCTTTATCTGGTCGGGTCTCCTTTTTCGAGGTACATGATAAGGGGGAGACTGCTGTACATTCACACAAAAGCATATAAAGATGAATGATCAAGAATTGATTCTATCGTATCTTATCTAACAAAGTATGTGTTAAATTAGTATTAAAATTAAAAAATGTACAATGCCGCTATTTTATTTAATGTCATTCAAATTTTATATTTTCATACAGTTTTCTTAATCTCATCAAAGCCTTTAAACCTTCAATGTGGTTTCGAGTGTCAGTCACGTTTGACGAACTGACAGTGTTATCACAATTTCAAGTAGGTTGTGCGTCAGTACAGACTATAAAGCAATTCAAAGCTTCAGTTGACGTTATTTTATCTTAAGGTAACATGATTTCTCTATCATTCATTGATACAAAAAAATTAGTGTTCCTAGTTGTATGTGTATGTGGGCCAGTTGATTATGTTTTATTATGTACATTGCCACTATAAATTGTGTACATTTCTATCTGTTATCCTCTGTACTTTCACCTATTTTTAGAACATTTGGATAGCCATATTGTATTACATCTGTGCATCACCCTTTTCTTGAAAATAATCATCCAACTTATTCCCAAAATTCGCTCACAGATAGTTTTACATATACTGTGGATATTTCAATAATGTAGAATACATCTGAAAAGGACAGTGTAGTGAATTGTTCAATATTTTATTTATTTTGAATAGTGTTTTTTCATTTATACCTAATTGAATATGGTATTTTGTTATATTTCTATAAGTGAGAATAATAGACAATGAAATTCAAAGGGTTGAAATGTCGATGTGATTAATTTGCAGCTAAATCGTTTGATTTGAATCGAGTGAACTTAGTAATTATTATAGCTACTTTAAATAGAAAAAATGTGTGCTATAGGGCAACGACTGCTGTCACCCCTTGTCAATAACTTTCCGAGGGACCAGCAAGGCCACGGTCTACTTTCACCACTACCTGCTGTACAATGTGCACTTACACATAGAGGCCGGTAGACTGGGGAATGTCAAGTCTGACACTTTTACACCTTCAGACGAGGTTAGTATAGGCAATAATCCACTGTGTAAGTACAATAACTTGTTCTCTGGGAGTGTCAACATACAAAAAGATGTCAATTTTGACCATTATTTAGTTGTACTAAAGTACTTGCATAAAGATTATACAAAACTCTTCAAACTAATAAATTGGAGAAGTATGCAGGGGAAGTACATGTTAGATGAATTTCACTCAATTTTAGCAACTGGTTGAATCTTTTATTAAGAAAGCGAGGACATATGAAGAGGGGGGGAGGTGGGTTACTACCAAAAGCTAAAGAAAGACCAGATGAGTGGGTTACTTATACGCAAGCATTCGGATCAGCTGACCTAGTCCAATTGACACATTGACTTTCACAGCCTGTCTGTCTGACTTACTGCTGTGGGTGCGAGATTTTAACAGTTTTTTAGTTAACTTTCTACCTTGAAGCAAAATCCCAGTAATAAGACTTCCCTTCAATTTTTGTACTTTTAGTAATAAAATAGCCAACAGAAATCAGAAATTCTTTATTGATAATCTTTAAGATTACAAGTAGCGTCAATTAACAAAAAGTTTACAGCTTACAGTACTACATTTATACTCTTGAGACCAGTATAAAAGTCAGATACAAAGGACTGAGTTTAAAGCTTTCAGGAATGAATAATTGTTTAATACAGTTTTATAGATCTGTTTTATCAGGGTTATTACAAAATATATGAATTGTAAAGAACAGTAACACCAAACTTTAAACAGTATTATTTGAGATATTGGGTGAAATGAACCAAAAGTGTATTACTTGCTTCATTATACTGTTTTAAAGCAGTTACTTCTTTTCCAGTGAATAAAAATGAAAGTGCTACTAAAGGGTATCACATTTCACGGACCCCGTAGTATTTGCTCCAGATTCATATGAATAAAATTTAAAAACTATCTTTGACAGTAGACAGTAGACAAATACTTTATTTAAAGAAAGTTTACAATACCTTCAAACATTCCAAGAGCTCACAGAAAATTACGGTATACATTATTAGTCGCCAGCCAGTCTTTTTACAATTATTATTTCGTCACTATATCAACACTTTCAACATTCAACAAAGTAACAACATGCATTTTCTATGAACAAGTATGCATTTAACAGAACAAGTATCTGAACAGTAAATTCCGTGACTAAATATTTAACAGAAATATCAACAATAAATAAACTACTATGAAAAATCAACAATAAATTTTTAACACTACATCTAGCAAAAAAAATTGCAATAAATAAACAAATACAAATCAACGATAATATACAGTAAACAACTACAGATCAACAACAATATACAATAAATTCTAACTGAAATATCAACAATAACTATACATAATTAACATTTAATAAATATATTTTTAATGTGAACAAAGTTTAACCCTAGAACTGGCGGTCATTTCATCCTGTAGTGTCGGGCTGTTTTGGAGCTTCGCGCAAGGTTTTTAAAAAAAAAATTATTAAAAATATAAAATAAAAGCAATATAAATAAAAGTATATATTTTTGTGTTCAAGATTAAACGTAGAATTATACTATATTGTAAAATTAATCATACAAAATTTTTTAATAAACACTTTTTTTAATCAAATATAAAATTTACGAAAAATAAATTTGGGGGGACCATACCTAGCAAATGAAGTTATAGTGAGATATATTTCAAAGTGAGATAGCCATTCTGTGTCAAATTTTATCTAGTTTCAGAAAAACATAAACATTATACACATTTATGAAAGCATCATAAAGCTATAGAACAAAAAGCAGCGATGCGCATAAATTCTGAAAATCAGGTGTACACGTAAGACTTTGGTAAAACAAGTTTTGCTAATACATTTATCTATGAATACATGGTATATTGCATATTTTCTTACTTAGAATAAAATAGAATATACAGTACTAATGAAATAATTACCATAAATTGTTTTTTGAAAAGTAAAAAAAAGTTGCATTTTGCCATTATTAAAAAATTTTGCAAAAAATGTTCATTCAGCAAAATATAAAATCGTTTCTAAAGCTTGTACTATATCAAAATTTATAAATTTATGGTTTATAAGTAATAGGAAATATTATGTAGTTAGAAAACTATAAATATAACTAAATATATGAAAAATTATAGAATAACCCAAACAGTTATTATTTATAACCAAAGAAATTACAGGAAATATATATTTTATTGTGAAAACTATCTATTCACCAAAAATAAATAGTTACTTCAGAGCTAAAAGAGTGCTATAAATAACGTTTAGTAAGTGAAAACAATAACAAACTATGTGAAATGAATTTTAGTCAAGTCATTTTGCCATAGCCTACACAAAGCCGGTAATTTCTCAAACATATTTCAGTAAATAGAAATTGATTTATTCTAAAATATACTACTACGACATCAAACAACACACTACACATTAAATACGACACTAAAACACGCGTAAAACTATTAAAACTTACAAATATCCACAGTTTGGCACGAAAGTGATACAGAACGGCAGCGGCAATATGGCAGTCACAACAAACTGCGCCGTTTTCTTTTACGTTCAAAATGACAAGCTTGCTACGTCATAACCATAATACAAAGAGGAATAAAACTCATCTGTTTTCTAGCAATCCCTAGCATTTTTCTTCCCGAATCCAATGGTGCATGAATTATATCGATACGTTACCAGAGTATATTGTAAAAAGTAATTATACGAGGGAATGTTTGACCGACAAAATTTTGACGGTTAACACCACAGATGCGGCATTGACCGACAAAATTTTGTCCATTAACAGTTTCATAATGATTTACTAATTATGAAATTTGTTAATACACAAAATATATAAATTATGATTCTGAGATGCAGACTAATACCATTATTAGATATTCATTTAGTTTTTGAGAATTGTGCTCTTAACTTTCATTTTAAAACGAGGTTTCCCCTCATTTAAAATGTTGTTACCAAAGTGTACAATAATCTTATTGAAAGTTTCTTTTCCAACAAAACAAAACTGCCTTCTATAAAATCTTTTCTGAATTTGGGCGTTGAAATAGAAATGAATTGCGAAGTTCGCGTAGGAGCATTAAATTGTTTCAAGCTGTATCTGCCAAAAAACTCTGCTTTCTGTAGTATTTGTTTCGTACCTGTATTGTAGAGCCTGACATAGGTTAGACTTCGTTGCACTCGCCATCATGTACGTTCATGAGTGTAAATTGTATTATGAGCTTTGGCACGTAACTGGTAAACAACTTTTATGGTTTGAGGAAAAATGTGTCAGTTTTTTTAACTGCTGAGTTTCTGCCTGAAAGTGGTAAGAAATGAAAAGAAGCTTTGACACAAAAATGGAAATTGTTTTTTGTGCTGTGACTAATCCAGGATTTCAAGTTGGAGCGGTTGAAGATTTTGTAATGTAAGGTTTTTGGGAGCTATTAAACTTGGAGGAATTTTGGACTTTTCAATGAGTTTCAATGACTTAAAGTTTGAGTCGGGGTTAAGCTGTGTGAAGAAATTAAGCAGAAAGCTTTCTGAACCTTCTGAGACACGGCTCGTGTTTTATGTGGTCTGGGCAGTTATTATACATTTTTAAGCAGATGTAGGACTGAGATTTTTCAAAACATGTAGTTCTATGAATGGGATAATTCAAGATGTTAGAATTTCTGATTGAATAACTGTGATGGTGATTCATTTCAAAAAATCTATGGGAGTGTGATTTGACATACGAGACACTGGAGTCTCTCTAAAAAATATTAATCTTTGGAATTACCATGTTCTGTATAATCTTTATTTTTGAAGATTGATGTGTATATTCTTTTGTTTTATTAGATATTATTATTAAATAAGGTAAAAAAATATTAAGATTCCATATACAATTGTTTAATTTTTAAAATTTTAATTTCTTTCAGATTTGGCAACAGTTTGTCCTGGATGAACTTGGACCAAATGTAAACTTATCTTCCATCACGCCAAAGAAGTTTTACAACCTTTGGGTTGACAAACTTGACTCTCCTAGTATTTTCAATAAGAAACTACGAGCTCTCTTTGGAGGCGATTCAGATGATTAAGGATTGGTTATTTTAGGTGCTCTTATTCTTTGGACTAATCTAAAATTGTTCCTAGGTTTAGTAAAATTTAGTACACTCAGTGTACTGCTAGTATCACACTAGACCTTATTTGTTGGACATTGTATTAATTTTTGTTAATTTCTTTAAAAAGATAATATTGCATTTATTTATTAATGTATTTAATGTAGCATCAGTAGAATTTAAAATATTTTTATTACACTCAGTTGACAATTTTAGGTATTTGTTTATTGTTATGAGCTATTTGTAGTCAGTGGCTGCACAAGCTTTAAAGCCCACACTTTTATCTACTTTTCTATAAATTGCCATAAATTTTAAGGTATTACCTGTCATACCTAAAAACATAATTTTATATACTGTCATCATAGAGGATTGTCACCTGATTTAACAGCGACTGCAATTCGGTCATTTTAGCGCTATTTTTTTTTTGTTTCCATACTGATTTTTAAGACGGTTTTTCTGTTGATAAAACAAATAGTAGTCACTGAATGCTGAATTGGGGCTGTTTGTGGGATTATCACATTGTTCCTAGCAAAATTCTGTGATGAGATTTTGAGTTGGTTTTGCTGCCTGTAGGCGGACTTTGTCATACAGCACGACGTGTTTCTTGATAGTCTAAACATTCAATAAAAATATCACTTCTTGAAATATGAGGATAGTAAAGAAATTGTGAAATGTCTGTTCACTTTCACTTTATTATTCACTATCTGGACCAAATCGTTGATGATCATTAAAGGTCATTCACTCCATTTCTGATCATGAATATTCATTCGGCCATCTTTTAAAGGTCTTACCCATTTCAATGCAATTTCATCACTCGTAATCTTTTGTCAATACACTTCACAATTATTCTGATGATGAATTTCAACTGCTATTATGCCCAAAAACAAATAACACCACTTATTTTACAGTGGGTAGTATTCTCAATTGACAGCGGAATTTTAAATATGCATTAACTGACGTAAAAAAGATCGATTTATGTAATAATTGTGTCTGTGGCTTACTAACAGCACTGCAGTGTCAGAATTTAAAAACGATACTTGCTGAAAAAAGCCTTGTAGAATGTTGTGGTGTTAGTAATTAAAAAAATTGTTTAGACAAAACAGTAGTATACTGCCATTCATGTAACTGATGACAGAGACTAGGTGCAGTATAATGGCACTCCAATATTTACTTTACATTCGTCCACAATATTTACTGTTTAAATGATTTTTGTAGTATACTCAATCAAGTGAACCAAAATAATATTTTGGCTCAAGATTATGCCTTTGGCTTCTGAAATGTTGCTATGGACACATATTGTCATTATCATGAGCCGCGATGCTAAATGCATTGCCGCGTTAAAAAAATGTTGTATTACACTTATTTTGTGCATTATTTTAAAAAACAAATTGGTGGTAATATAGGAAATCAATTGAACTTTTATAACAGCCTATGTTATAATCTATGTTGTCTCCCACAGTACAAATATTTGTGGTTGTATTATTTTTACAAAAGTGTTATAATAGCGTTATTAAAGTTCACATAAGAAGAAAGAACATTTTGTACAGAATATTTTGGTACTAAAAATTTTAAAAACAATACTTAAAATTATAAATCAATTTTTTCTGAAACTTACAAAAACACATGGTTTATAGGTGTGCAGTTTTTCCTATTTTTATGTTTAAAAATTATGTTATAACAGTTAATGGTATGTAACTTTTATTTTTGGCCCTAAAAGGGTTCAAATATCTTATATATATAAAAATCTTGAGTCACGATGTATGTTGCCAATAAACTCCAAAACGACTGAACCAATTTCAATCAAATTTCACATGTATCCGTAATTTAGTCTAACTTAGAAGATAGGATAGTTATTATCTGAATTATTCGCTTATGTCGTGAATATAAACGAATAAAATGAAGAAAAGTTTTCAAAGCGCCTGCACATTATAACCTGCAATTACGAGATAGATACGTATATTAAACAGTGAAACACTATTTGAAGGCGCTAAGTTATGATGTATAATTGTCTAAACTAAATTTTTGGTTGAACTTAAAGGTTGAGTGGTAGACCACTTTGTAATAAAATACATTATGCATGTACAATACATTTTTGACATATTTTCTTGATCGTGACATCAAGGTAAAATCTACATCGGGGTTGGAAATATAATTTACTTCAACCAGAAATGCTCATACGCGGGCAAAACTTACGAAAAGCGTGTGAAGCCGCGGGAAACAGCTAGTATTTAATAGTTATTAAGTTAGCTGATGATGGCTGATATTACAAAATTTGAATTTAAAATGGTTGAGCTAACAAAAAAACTGTGTAAGCCAATAGCTTCTACATAGTAACAAGCTGAACTAATGCAGTGTGCATGTTGTAGCATTAAATTGTGTTAGAAATACCTTCCTGTAGCGAAAAAAAACTGTTAAGAATATAGACATGGTAATAGAATTGATAATGTAAATGAAAATGTACATGTTCTCTGTGTTTAAAAGCTTCACATTGACACTTCCAATTATTGTGAGTTGGATTTATATTATAATTTTTTTAACTCATCAAAACATATAGTTCAAATTCATCCATTATATTGGTTATCTGCAATTAAAACTAAGATAATATTACTGTAGTAGACTAAGGAATGTAGAGAAAGTAAGATAAATGTACAGCAACATCACCGCACAAATTTTGTTTTTATGTAATAATTGTCTATTTATGTATTATTTTGTTTATTCTTTTGTTTGAATGCTGTGGTATGTTTTAGTTTTATATAGTCACATTACAGTCAGTACAAGGCACTTTTACGAAACGTTTGTTCTATAACGAAACAAATTGTGTTTATAACTCATTGTCCAGAGCGGTGGGTCACTCTCAGTTTGAGTTTAACTTTACTATTTTTATTTTATAGTTGGTTAATATGTACTTCTTTTTAACATTCCAATTTTTAACTGACTTCTTAAGTTTAGGTTTTTTTGTTATGAAATGAAAAGAACTATGTTTGCACAATTGCTGCATCTGTGATTAATTTGATATGAGATATGTTAGTTAACAGGGTAATTTTAATGCTTTAATAATTTATTATAACTTTTAATTTTTATCAATAAGAAATTTGATCATTTCTTTGTTAGAAAATTTTTATAGTTTTTTGATCATTCAGTATTAATTTCCCATGAGTAAAATATGTATATCATATAATTTTTTAATGTTTAAAAAAGTTATTGTTGATGTTATATATAAAAGATTATTTAATTCACTATCCTGAAGGAAAATTAAAATAGAAGGATAACCAACCACCATGTTTGTTCATATTGTCCTTGGTTAGCAAACATGGCACTCGTCTCACAGAAATGTTTTGGCTAATAATTTTTCATGCAAAATTGAAACAACTGCATCTTGTAATATCCCTGTAGCCTCAACTATTTCACACACTTTAATTCGTAGTTCTTTCAGAATCACTTCCCGGATTATTTCAATCATTTCGGGAGTAGACACTTCCACTGGTCGTCCCGATCAATGTTCATAATTTGTAGATGAACGGTAACGTTTAAACTCGTTTACCCAATTGTAAACTGTTGCAAAAACAGGAGCAGATGTGCCATGAAGTGCATCTGAGTTAAATTTGATTTCTTTCAGCAATGAGCATTTAAATAAAAATGTTTTATTATGTTTGAAACTTACTTTTTTCCATTATTATAAACAAACAAAAGTTGTTCACCTCAATCGTCAATTGCAACGAAACTATGCGTTGGATCAAGCTGAAATTTTGACAGCTATCTAGTCAATAACATCTTATGAACAAAATGATTTTCAATCCTACAACCCCATCTCTAGGACTTATTGAACGACCCTCATATCTCTAAGTATTAAATTGCACAAAGCTGTTTTATATAGTATTAGCTAATGATCTTAGATGTAGCTTATACAATATTATGCTTCATGCTAACAAGGCTGCATTTTGTAGCTTTCGCCATTAAAGGTTATGTTTAGTTATAATACAAGAAGTAGCCTGTAAATCTGTAATTTAGTTAATACAATTAACTTGACATACTATATCTACTTTATTCAAAACTTACTTAATCTTTATTATAAAATAATCTAATAGTAATTTTTCACTGAGGTAAAATAAGGGTGTATTATGAAATTAGTTTTAATCTTTTCTTTAACCTTAGAACTGGCATGCATTTTAGCTGATTACAGCTATTTAACCCCTCTGAATATAATTTTAATCAGATAAAATACAATATATTATAAGAGATGTAAAAATTGGGTTTACCTTTACATTCATGAATACAGTAGAGTCCCGGTAATCCGAGGTGAATGGGACCGAATGTACCTCGAATTGTGAAGAACTCGAATTATACGGAACACTTTGAGAAAAATTGGGTTATAATTAAAACTGAAGGCAAACAAAAGAAATATGCTTTTATTACAAATACCAGCATTAAGAAATTACTTACAGAGGTCCAAAGATGCAATGTTTACTTAAAAAAACAGTCTAGAGTTTTTTGTTTCACCACACTGCAGCGTTTGCGGGCAGCCATGTCTCTCCACCGCCGAAGCAATAACGTGTCTGCCGCTGTCGCCTCTGCTTGCTGCTCTACGTAGCGCAGGGCCGCATCCAGTGCGCGCGTAGCCGTCGCTGTGAGTCATTGCCGGGTCTGTGTCCTGCACACTTTCTTCTTCGTCACTCCCGTCAGCTGTCATGTCTGTGACCATCTCAACTATGGTGTCGTCTGTTGTCTCTAACTGTTCGTCCCTACTCATCCACTCTCCAATATCAGTTTGATTTGTCCCATTGCAACCAGGAAGTCTGTTATTAAATTTACTAACGGTAGATCGTCATCTTCATCATCATTTTCAATTTTACACACTCCGATTTTCTTCCATGATTTCTGGATTGTTTCTGGTTTAATTTCGCTCCAAGCTTCAGCGATCCAATAAATAACATCCTTGATTGTGACTTTTTTCAGGAAATCTTTTATGGTTGCCTCTCCTTCAATTGTTTGAAACATTGATTGCAACAAACGGCGTCCGTACTTTTTTTTCAAAGTTTCAAGTACGCCTTGGTCCATAGGCTGAATGAGGCTGGTCACGTTCGGTGGCAAAAACATCGTGCGTATGCCATCGCATTGCAGTTCCCCTTCATCTGGGTGTGATCCTGCGTTATCAAGTGTTAAGATGGCTTTAGAGGGTAGGTTGCTTTTCTTCAAAAAATTTTTGGTTTCAGGAACAAAGTCACTAAAAAACCAGTTTTTAAAAATTTGTTTGTCCATCCATGCGTTTTTTTGGTTTGTATAAGTTGCTGGAAGCGTTGAAATAGAAATGTTTTTAACGCACAAGGCTTAGCAGACTTGCCAATGACAGTTAGTTTTAATTTATGGCTTCCCGACGCGTTTGAAGCGGCTAGCACAGTCAGTCTCTCTTTGCTTTTTTTGTGACCCGGAGCAGCTTTTTCCTCCCGTGAAGCTAGAGTTTTTGATGGCAAAGTTTTAAAATTCAAACCAGTTTTCATCACAGTTGTAAATCTGATCAGGTGTTAAATTTTCACTTTTAATAAGATTTTTTAACTTTTCACAGAACTGAACAACTGCCTCGGAATCCGCCGAAAGTTTCTCCCCACAAATTTCTAACTGCCTCATGCCATAACGTTTTTTACAACGGTCAAGCCATACTACACTTTCCGTAAAATCTTCCTCACCTTCATTGATTTTTTATTGCGAAAGTACAATGCCTTTTCCTGTAAAATAGGTCCGGAAATAGGACAACCTTTGTTTCTTTGTTGACAAAACCATAAAAATAGGGCCTCGCTAGTTTTTTCATACTCTGCTTTCTTCATAGACTTCCGCACATTAGTACACTTTTCCAAGCACTTTTCTGATGCAAATTTTTCAATTTTATCGCGATTCCTTCGCCAGTCACCAACTGTCACTTCACCAATTCCGTACTCGGCAGCTAATTTTTTTAACGTTTCACCTTTATCAACTCTTTTAAGAGCTTCTAGTTTTGTTTTTATCGGTACAAACTTTCTTTTACTTTTTGAACTCATAGTTCACTGTACAATGAACACATAAACACTTCAGAAAATACTAAAACTTAATATTTAGACAACAAGTACTGTACGTTGTAAATAACAGACGGGTAAGCGCACTGCGATCGTAATCTATAACAACCGTACCGCAGTCGAACGTGATGAGCAACGGACTGATTTATTTTTAGACAATACAGAACGCAATGTTCCGTGGCCTTGACAATAGGGTGGGGGTGGGGCGTTGCAAATGAAGTGGCACTGATGAGTCAGGCTGCCGGCTTCTCCAAGTAGCCTAGCACTCAGTTTACAGACATGCGCTCGAGTGTGTTGTAGAAATATGTCAATTTCACATTTTATTTTTTACATGTGTTGGCTCGGATTTAACGGAACCTCGGACTATCGAGACTCGAACTATCTGGACTCTACTGTATATGGTACTCCGAAGTGAAAAATTTATTTTCTAAAAACAGTTTTTTTTATTTTCTATAGTCCATAGAAATCACTAATCACCTTCAAATTAAAAATCCTAAATATCCTGGTTGTTATGCTGATCATGAAATAAATTGTCTTCTTATAATACAGAACAAAAATAAAGTAAAACTAAACAGAACAAAACAGAGTTCAGTTAACTCAAACACCAACAGCTGTCAAGATTGCATGGTGCATCTTTAATGTTTAGTGGGCAATAAATATAAAGATAATATGTTTTATATATATAAATGAGTGTATTTAAAGAAAGTGCAGCATCTGCCAATTACAATAATATAACTTATTACAGTTTGAATGAACATTGTTCAAAAGATGATGTAATTAGCACATGATGGTGATGGGTCGCAAATTACGACTCTGCTAGTTCATGGCAGGATAAAATACGTTGTAATTATGACTTTGTCAGTTCCAGGGTTGATGACAAAATAGGAATACAGCACACCACATGTCATGTCAGGAATACAGCACACCACATGTCATGCAACAAGATTTGCCGTGGTTGCTTGCAACATTTAACACTTTGTACACTGAGCCCGAGTATAGGTCGGGCCGCGTTGGCAGTGCCTGCTACCGGCGCCCGAGTATAGCTCGGGTCGTGTTATTTAATTGTATTATTTAGCTCAGTCATCTTATTTTTGGATTCAAACATTTTGATTATGTTCATTGGTTGTCTAAGTTCGTATTTGTTGGTTTTGAGATCCCTGGGTCACGTTTTAGTAATGAAATACGTATATTTATCGTCGTACTACAAGCGAGTCTAGACAGCTGATCGTAGGCGACGCGGCTGATCGTCGGTACTGTCAGTTTGCTTTGTAATGTTTCACGTTGTGTGTTGTTGTGAGTCTTAGTGAGGTCTTCTACAAATCTTGCCGACAAATACTGAAGCAAATATTATTATAATGTATTATAAATGTGAATTTAACTGTTTGTAAATAATCATAACTTTAATTTCTTACTGAATGAAGTAATGCAAGCAATGTGAGGTTATCCGTGTGTTTTGTTTTGTATTTATACTCGCTTTGTTCTTTCTTCTAGACTTTCCGTTGATTTTATTTTATATTATTTACTTATTATTTTCGAGTTTAAATAATATGGGTGATTAAATCAAAAGTGATGCAATTCGCGATCTTTTGTTTGACTGCGAGTCGGAAAGTGACGATGATTTTGATACACACCTGGGACCAAATATTGATTTTATGAACAATCTAAACGAAAATTTGCGAGATCCTGTATTTGATTCAGACCATTGTACTTTAAAAATTACCACTCTAAGGCGAATTACCTAAACTAACAAGCTATGTAGCAAAAACTTTTTTTTGTATTTTTTACATAACATTCAATATTATGTAATAATTTTATTTTGAAAATAAACTTTATATTTGTATACATTTAAAAAAAGTATGTATCTCTATCTTTAAAAAGATATATAGTATGAGTTTATAACATAATTACTGTAATAACACAGAATTTTTTAAAAGCATCATAAAACCCCCAGGGAGCCACGCCGAAACATGTATTAAGGGCCCAGGGTACAAAGTGTTAAAATCTATATACTCTTTTTTTATTTTCAAGATATAAAAATATTTATATCTCACCTGCAGACAAGATAGAAATTGTGTCAGCCTATTGAGTGACAGGATTCACTGACGCTCACCTAAATTTCATGGTTGGACGTGCACCATCATAAAACTCATTCTTGTCTATGTAGAAATGAAGTTTCATACAAAATTTCAATTCTACTGATGAAATCTTTCTCGAAATATATTGTTAAATGATACATTCATATTTTTCTCCATTTAAGTTAAGTTTTATAGCAGTGTTCAAATAATAAAAGCGGTGAGTTTAGAAAGGGTACTGCAGTGCAAAAGAGTGCGCTAAAGTGTAATCTTTTTAAGTGTTCAAATCAGTGAGTTTAAAAAAGGGTACTACAATGAAAAAGCGTGTGCTAAAGTGTAATCTTTTTACCAACTTTTAACATTGACTTTCCACTCTATTATTTTCTTTTTACTGTATGAATAAGTTACATGTGTTAATCCCATGATTGTACTCAGCTTTTGTAAAAATGTATTTATTCAGGTATTTTCTCGTTGCGATTATAGTTCCAATAAGAGCAATGTAAAAATATTTGCTAATGCTCAGCCAAATCCCACAGAGTGACATGTCCAATCATTGAACTGAGTGCTGCCTATATAGAAAAGAAGCTTCATTCAAAGTTTCAAGTCTGTAGGTTAATTAGTTTTTGAGGTATTGTGCGGGCAGACAGACAGACTGAAGTGATATTCTTCCAGCCCCTAGAGTGATAGGCTTCACTAACCCTCAGCCAAAAAACCTTCAGGGAACCCATAAAAAACATTTTCTATAATTTGATGGAACCATTGGTAATTTTGTACAAAGTAATAATTTGTTTTCAATGATGCATTTAACCGGAGGACTATGTTCATGAACCTGCATCCCAGCTCAGAATGGTATCATGGACTTGGGAATGTCTGCAGCACAACATTACTTCTTACCTGACAATTTCATGGCTCAATCGGACCTTAAAAATTGACCATATGTACATAATATGACGTAGTTTAGTTTTACTGTAACTCGAGCACAAAGAACATTAATATCGTACCTTTGAAGACTTTTAAACTTGAAATATGAAATAAGGTTAATTTGTTAATTTATAGTAGTTTTTCTTAAGTTCTAATTGTAAATTACATTTTTTTTTAATTCATCCTATGCATCACTTTAAACAATACTAAACTATAATTTAAATAAGATATAAACTGCTTTGTTACACATTCTGCCTTTACACGATATGTGATTTTTTTAATGATCGGTGCTTGTATATTTATACTTTAAGTTTGTACGAGATTGCAAAAAATATAAGTTTTTAAACTTTTAACTGAAACAACAGTAACATTTTCTGATAACTGCATGTATAGAACAACTTCAAGGAATGCAATTAGAAACTTTCAACATAATTAGTATTAATCGCATTACATACTTTTAGGTAGTCTGTATTGTTGTTGTTTTTTTTGGCAACAAATAGGCAAAATTGTAGGATATTTCAATTCCTGTTTAAATCATAATTTTTACTATTTATTGGGATGGTGTCTTGATTATTTATGATCCATCTCAAACAACAATTTTTATTATCTTTATTAAAGATTATATTTAGTTGAATGAATGTAAATAACTGTGGTTACTGGTTGTGTTATAAAGAATGGAATTTGGTTGTATATTAGTTATTACAACTGTATTCTGTGCCACTCAAATGGTTGTGTAAAAGTGCCACCCATTTTTGTCTTAATAATTAACCATTAAGATTTATTTAGAGCTTATTTAAACAGTGTATTCTGGTTTCTTTAAACCGTATATGTCTTCTGGTCTACTCTCTTACAAGCCTGTTATAAATTATTTTGAACTAATATTGCTAGAAAAAACAAAATGTTAAGTCAATTAGTATATTTTAATTGATTTTTAAGCTTACACTCTGTATTCTAATACTAACATTCTTAAAGACATAGATTGAAGTCTAGACTTAACTTTTAGGCTGTGTTTAACTCTAAAGAGTGATGAATTTGTTGATAAAACATTGTTATTTTTGTAATATTTACCAAATAATATATTACAATTTTTTATAATCATTGGTGTTTGAGATTTTCTTGTGTCCATTCAATCCACATTCATTAGTAGTATAAAATTGTCCAGGTAGATCGTTCATAACTTAAAATATACAAGTAATTTATAGTGAATACAGGTAGTAAAACAACACTTTGCAATATAATTTTTTGACCTATCAAAACCAAACGTTACTAAAAAACCACACTTGTAAATATGCACAAAAATTTTGAAATATTTCAGCCAGTACGAAAAATTAGACATAGCTACAGTTTAGTTTATTAATAAATTGAGAAGAAAGTGTAATTACATTTTCAATAAGGCATTCTTCATTATTAATGAGGTGTTCTTATAAAGTAATTCCCAAGCATTTAAGTGCATTGGTTTTGTTACTTCTTTCATTAATTTTAGATTTTATGTATCATGGCAACTAAATTCAACTCAATTTTCATATATATATATATCAAAACATATAATTCCACATTCAATTATACTGAACAAATTTACTTTAAAAACATATGATCTTCTTAATAAAAGATATATTTTAGAATTATTGTCAAAACATTATATTATTTTATCTAAGCTATGATTTATAATTAAAAAACATATTAAATAACAACTGTATTAATTCAAAATTCTTTATTGTTGAATTTCCGTCCTACATTTATATCAAAGATATACCTAGTGACATTTTCAACTTATCTTAACCTAAACCTTAAAAACTAAATCAAAACTTAACTTAGTCAAATTAAAAGTATTAACATAATTAATTTTAACAATACAGGGTGATTCATAAAAGGTGTGCAATATTTCAGGACTTGATACAGGTCATCAAAACAAGGAAAAAACTCCATTGCACATGGGTCCGGAAACGTACCGTTTACTGTCTGTCTGTCTGTTTGTGTTTTTCTTGTAAACCATCATAAATAAGAAACTACAAGAGATAACGAGTTGAAATTTGGTACACTTACTTTAGGTATCTTTTTCTAAAATGGAACAAAATGAGGGATTGTGAAGGAACAGGGCATTTGCTATTGTTCTGCGATAAAAAGAATCATATAGTCATTTCTCATATTACTGGAGATTGGAAAATCTCCAGAAAAAATTCCTCTAGTGAATATTTTTCAGACAATCATCACTGTTGAATATTTGGAAAGCCCTGATGCTTTTTTATAAAGACAGGGATAATTGAAGTTTAGTCACACAATACAAAAGTGAAATTAATATAATTTTTTAGCAATAGTGTTATTCAACCGAAGGTTCATAATTTTATTTTTGTTTTGACGGTCATCTAAATGTTGCATCCTAACCTTTCGTGACATGCAGTTTAATAATTATTGCCCATTATTGCATCACAAGTAAGGTCCAAAATTGTAATCAATATGCAAACATGAGGACTAGGCATTCTATAACTTATAAACAGTTGTATGCCCTCAGTTTTTATGAGCTTTTTTCTTTGTGCAAAGTTCATTTAACAATGATCAATTGTCATAATTGCTTTATGTGTTTATAACATAAATACAAAGCTTCAAACATTAGTTTCTGGCCTTTTTCAGGTGTAACATATTATTATAACATTAGGTTAAGCACTCTACTACAGTACTGCTTCACACTTTGTAACACTTGTCACTCTCTTGCCTCAGCAACCTTCCCTACATACTTATCAGTTCAGATTACTAAATTACTATCATATTAGGCATTACATCTTAAAGTTTGAGAAAAAATAATTTATATTCAAAATTAATTATTGGATAAAAATACAGTAATTCAATTATTTTACTTTTTATTATTATTTTCTCCTTTTCATTTTTTTCACCTCTCCTCAGAAGCATCTGTTCCATTTTACAACATAAAAGCAACACAAACACACACATGAAAAAAATGTAAAAAGTTTGGTTTTTCTGATCTGATTTCAGTATAGTCTTCTATAATCTGTCAGATCACATCTGACAAAGAAAAAAAGGTTTAACAGGCAGATTGTTTTTGTCTGTACACACCAAACACTGCTGCCGATGTCTTGACTGAATGGTAGCTTTGAGCCATCATTATCATCAGACAGCCTCTTCCCATACATGTAAAATTATCTACATGCTCACTTGTCAAGATTTCATTGGATCTTTCTTCTTAAAACATCCCTTTTACAGGACACAAAATGAAAGACACTACATGTTTATACAACTAACAATATATGCAGTACTGGTACTGAATAAAGTTACAATTAGACAAATAAATGAACTGTTACCGTACTTGTCTCAATATAAAAAGCAAACATAGGCAGTGTTGACCAGGATGATTGCTAGAAGCACTGTGCTACTTGAATTGGCATTTATAAAGGTAGATATGTTAATTGACATTGAATCATAAAAACTGTCCTTAACCTTTACAAGACCACCAACAATGATGTTATGTGGTCAGTTAGTCTATCTGTTACAGTCTATAGCACTGATTGGTCTCCGTAAGGATATATAAAATATTACTACAGTATTATTAGTATTGTAGACTATATGTAGTATTACAGTCTATACCGATGATATGGTCAGGTAAAGTACTCGTATATATTTTACCGTATTTAATACTGTAACTCCGGAGGGTTATATAAAATATTTGACTATATACTTAGGGATTACTCTTATAAGGTGATGTAATAGGGTCAGGTAAAGTACGAGAGTATATATTTTACAGACTATGCCACTGACTGGTCTCCAGAGGATTACATAAAATATTTGACTATATATGGTACTCTTATAAGGCCACCGATGATATAATGTAGTCAGGTTGTCTATCTGTTACAGTCTATGCCGCTGACTGGTCTCCAGAGGATTACATCAAATATTTGACTATGGTACTCTTATAAGGCCACCGATGATATAATGTAGTCAGGTTGTCTATCTGTTACAGTCAATGCCGCTGACTGGTCTCCAGAGGATTACATCAAATATTTGACTATATATGGTACTCTTATAAGGCCACCGATGATATAATTTAGTCAGGTTGTCTATCTGTTACAGTCTATGATGCCGCTGACTGGTCTCCAGAGGATTACATCAAATATTTGACTATATATGGTACTCTTATAAGGCCACCGATGATATAATGTAGTCAGGTTGTCTATCTGTTACAGTCTATGCCGCTGACTGGTCTCCAGAGGATTACATCAAAATATTTGACTATATATGGTACTCTTATAAGGCCACCGATGATATAATATAGTCAGGTTGTCTATCTGTTACAGTCTATGCCGCTGACTGGTCTCCAGAGGATTACATCAAATATTTGACTATATATGGTACTCTTATAAGGCCACCGATGATATAATGTAGTCAGGTTGACTATCTGTTACAGTCTATGCCGCTGACTGGTCTCCAGAGGATTACATAAAATATTTGACTATATATGGTACTCTTATAAGGCCACCGATGATATAATGTAGTCAGGTTGTCTATCTGTTACAGTCTATGCCGCTGACTGGTCTCCAGAGGATTACATCAAATATTTGACTATATATGGTACTCTTATAAGGCCACCGACGATATAATGTAGTCAGGTTGTCTATCTGTTACAGTCTATGCCGCTGACTGGTCTCCAGAGGATTACATAAAATATTTGACTATATATATAGTACTCTTATAAGGCCACTGATGATATAATGTAGTCAGGTTGCCTATCTGTTACAGTCTATGCCGCTGACTGGTCTCCAGAGGATTACATCAAATATTTGACTATATATATGGTACTCTTATAAGGCCACCGATGATATAATGTAGTCAGGTTGTCTATCTGTTACAGTCTATGCCGCTGATTGGTCTCCAGAGGATTACATCAAATATTTGACTATATATATGGTACTCTTATAAGGCCACCGATGATATAATGTAGTCAGGTTGTCTATCTGTTACAGACTATGCCGCTGATTGGTCTCCAGAGGATTACATCAAATATTTGACTATATATATAGTACTCTTATAAGGCCACCGATGATATAATGTAGTCAGGTTGTCTATCTGTTACAGTCTATGCCGCTGACTGGTCTCCAGAGGATTACATAATATATTTGACTATATACAGTACTCTTATAAGGCCACCGATGATATAATGTAGTCAGGTTGTCTATCTGTTACAGTCTATGCCGCTGACTGGTCTCCAGAGGATTACATAATATATTTGACTATATACAGTACTCTTATAAGGCCACTGATATAACGTAGTCAGGTTGTCTATCTGTTACAGTCTATGCCACTGACTGGTCTCCATAGGATTACATAAAATATTTGACTATGAGGCATCTATATAATAATAATAAATCTATTTTTCCATAATGAAACTAATACTAAAAATACTAATGAGTATGGTAAGAGACTTAACTAAATTAAAATTGGTCAAAACATTGTCTTTACATAAACTAAACTTATAAATTTGGGATATAAAATACTTGACTATCCTATTTTTAAAACTACGTCCCTTGAGTGCTTTTACATTACAGGGGAGATCTTTCAACAACTTTGAACCAAAGTGCCAATTTTCTGCCTCACTCTTGAGAAGTGAAGCTGGTTTATTCTGACAGGTTTTGCGGAGAGCGACCTCGCCTCGATGGTGAAGCCTCTTACTTTGGAGACCTACCATGAGGCTCTTGCACTGTACAACCGTAAGGTCCTTACGGCTAAGAGATTAGCCTGGAAGAAACTGCACTGACATCGATAGTGTGCAGGGCTGTGCAAAGCTTCAGAAACTATTAGCAAAAAATCCCATCTCACTGCTTGGTGGTCCCCAAGACAATCAAGGTATATACATTACTAAACCAGAGAGAGTTCTAAAAGTTTCGATGGGACCAAAATTTCTGGACTGTATTGTTCATGACAAGGATCAACTATTCGGCAGTGAAGGAGACCTACAGGGCGCGCCACTTATTAGCAATGAAGTCTGGTGCACGGTGTCATAACCTTCAGAAGGATCAAGTGGGTGTTTAACTCTTTTACTCCCTATAAAGCTCCTGGGAGAGATGGGATGAGACTGGTCTGTTTGCAGTGGGGGCTGGATATTCTCCTTCCCCAGCTGTGCAGACTGTTCAGAGCCTCCGTGGCCCTTAGGTACATTCCACTGTCCTGGAGAGTGTCCAGAGTAGTGTTTATACCGAAGCAGGGGAGGGCTAGCCTGGATTGACCCAAGTCTTTCAGGCCGATATGTCTGTCCTCTTTTTCTTCTCAGAGCCATAGAGAAGATGGTTGCTAAGTTTGTTTGGGAGGGATCTCTTTTGGAGCGACATCTACATCCAAATCAGCACGCCTACACTCCAGGAAGATCATGCGACTAGGCCCTGATTCAATTGGTATGTAGGATTGAGAAGACGCTGGCAGCGAAAGAGGTAGCCATAGGTGTCTTTTTGAACATCAAAGGAGCCTTTGACAATACGAGCACTCAGGCAATTATCAATGCGTTCTCCAGACGTGGTATTGATGGTCAAATATGTGACTGGATAAGGGCCTTACTCACAGACAGGGTGGTTGTTACCACCCTTACGGGAGCAAGTGTCAGTGCAAGGACTACGAGGGGCTGCCCCCAGGGCGGCGTCCTTTCTCCTCTCCTGTGGAACCTAGTTGTGGACGGCCTGCTAATGTCTTTGACAATAGTGGTGTCTCTGCACAGGGGTATGCAGATGATATTGTGATTCTTGTGAGTGGCAATTTCAACACAACAGTCACGGAACTGACCAATGCTGCTCTAAACATGGTGGGAAACTGGTGATGGGGTGGGCCTTACTGTCAACCCCACCAAGGGTGCTGTGGTTGCCTTTACCAGGAGGCGTCAGATGGAGGGTATTGGTCCATTTCTACTCAGAGGTTCTTCGATTGAGTTGAAGTCCAAGGTCAAATACCTGGGCGTGATCCTAGGTAGGGTCCCAACTGGGGACCTCATCTAGAAAGGGTTATCGCCAGGGGGAAATGGTCTTTAATTCAATGCAGACGTGTGATAGGTGAATTTTGGGGACTTAAGCCAAGGCTTTTGTGCTGGCTTTATGTTTCCGTAGTAAGACCTGCACTAATGTATGGGGCTGTTGTCTGGTAGCCAAAAACGGAGGCCAAGATGGCGGTGGCTCCAGGAAAAATCTAACCATACTGCATCAAAACATTCGCGGACTAGATAAGAAGATTGATAGGCTAAATCATCTGCTTAACAATACAGATCCCAGTATCCTGGTCCTTACCGAACATGGCCTCAAAAGTGGGGAATTAGAGAGTACAAATCTTCAAGGATACTCTTTAATAGCAAACTTCAGCAGAGAAGACCATAAGCTGGGAGGCGTAGCTATCTATGCAAAAGATGCACTGGCAGACCGGACCAAAGAAATCGATATATCCCACCTCTGTCAAGAGTTCTGCTGCGAAGCGGCTATGGTATCGGTAGAGTCAACTGGTGAAACTATACACATCCTGGGAGTATACCGATCACCTAGAGAAAATACAAGGGCTAGTTTAAATGTCCTGTCAAATATTCTTGACAACACAAAAGCACACAATAAACACCTAGTGCTAATTGGAGACATTAATATAGACAGGATGAAAAAAACCGTAGATAACACTATCTTTGAAACTGAACTGTCCACCCATAACATCAAAAGATTGCCCCTACTTGCCACCCGCATTACTCACGACACAGCCTCTTCGATTGATTGCATATGCACCAACATACCTGAGTACAACATTGACACAGCCATTATACAAACAGGACTTTCTGATCATACTTCTCAGATATGCCAGATAAATAGATATGAAATAAACACTCTGCCACAGACTTCCTTTAAAAGGCATTTTAGTCAAACCAATTTAGACAATCTAAAATCCCTTCTACTGAACAAAAACTGGGACAACATCCATAATGCTCCTGATGCTGATGCAGCCTACAATATATTTCTAGGAATCTTGAAATTATCACTTGATATCGCTTGCCCCATGAAGAAAAGTAGAAGGAAATCAAAACAGCTAACAGTTGGTTTATGAGTTATCTCTCAGGGCGAACACAGGTAGTTGAAGTACAGAGCACTACACATGGCCTTAAAAACACCTTTCAATCAAACCCACAACCAGTCAAACGCGGAGTGCCACAAGGATCAGTTCTAGGCCCAGTCATCTTTGTTTTATTTGTCAATGACTTCCCAGCATACATCCAAGACCACAACACCACCTGTGTTATGTATGCTGACGACACAACACTCCTAATCAGTGATGCTACAGCAGAAGGAGTGCATACAACTGCCTGCAACTCCCTGCGCAAAGCACTGACATACTGCAGAAAAAAATGACTTGGCTGTAAATCCATCAAAAACAATACAGATTAATTTTAGTAAAAGAAAAGACTACATTTCAAAAATACCTGACGTAGAAATTGAAAACCACGTTAAATTTCTAGGAGTCATCCTGGATGGAAGTCTAAACTGGACAGAGCATGTAGATGGCATGTGTAAAAAAATCAGCACAGGTATATATGCTGTGCGGCGCATAAAATGGACTGGAAATTTAGAAACAGCTAAAACAGCTTACTATTCACTAGTAGAAACGCACATGAGGTATGGGCTTGCTGTATGGGGTGGGTCCTCTGCTGGGAACCTCAACAGGGTGCTCATCCTACAGAAAAAAGCCATCAGAATCCTTGCTGACCTTGAACCTCAACAAAGCTGCAGGCAAGCCTTCCAAGCCCTTGGCATAAAGACTATCACTGCTCTGTACATTCAAGAAGTTATTCTACATGCTCATAGTCTGAGTCTTCAAACAGGGAAAGACTTCCACTCGTACAATACTCGTCATGCAACTAACTATGTTCTGCCCCCACATCGCACAGCAATCTTTGAGGAAAAGCCATCCTACATTGGCCGGAAATTGTGGAATGCTCTACCAGATACAATGAAAGGATTGAAGAGGAATGCCCTACAAGGAAGACTGCATAACCTCCTAGTAAATCAACCTTTTTATACACTGGATGAGTTCCTGAACGCCTGCAATGGAGAATGGAGACTACAAAAACCTTGACTTTGTTTCATTATAAGCTAACTTTTTGTAATATGTGACTCTATTACTATTCTTTAAGAATATGTCAATAAAGAAACTTGTCTATTGTCTATTGGTTTGTCCAAAGAATGGCTTGCCTTGCTATCACTTGGGTTTTTCCTAGCGCGCCAGGTGCAGCTCTAAATTGTTGCCTCAACCTCACCCCCCTGGACATTGTCATTCGGGCTATGGCCAGGAGTGCCTACTGTCTTCAGCAAGCGGAACTCTGGTCGGGCTGCAGAGGTGGGTAAAGTCTATCTGTTATAGTTTATGCTGTCGATTGGTTGCCAAAAGGTTATATCAAATATTTGACCCTTTTAAGACCACAGATGAAACAATTTGGTAAAGTAAGCCTATCTGTTAAAGTCCATTAACCAAATTATGTAAAATATTTGACTATATATTAATAGTACCCTTATAAGATCACCAATGATATAGTATGGTCAGATAAAGTCTATGCCGTTGACTGGTCTCCAAAGGGTTAATGAATAAAGTGAAATTGGTTGATTTTTTTAAGTTGGACATACATTGGTCACCCTCTTTATTGACCGAATGTGGTTCAGATAGAAAGTAGGTTATAAGGACAACTCTTGTTATAAAATATTATTTAGTATTAATTTAAACCATTAATTAATGTTCGTACCGTGGTATATAACTTGTTTACAAATCGCTCTGCTTATTCCTTGCATTAATTGTACAAAATACAATGTAAAGAATGTAAGACAACATTCTACTGTGGTCATGTATTTATTGTTATTGCACGGAATGCAGCTAAAAGCGATTGACTTTCTAGATCGGCCATGGTTAAGCTGATGGGCAGTTGAACCGACAGTTAAGTGGGTGTCTGCAGTTAGTTGAGGATACTTAATTGAAATGCAACAGTGATGTTGTTACATAGATTCAACATATTATATAGCAAGACCCAGTTTTATGTGTTTTACTTTTATTTTGGTTATGATCCTTGGATTCTTTTGTGGAATTATGCACTAGACGAAAGGAGTAATAAAATCCCTGACAAAGGTTTCAGTCCTATTTCTAATTGTAATGTTAATTCAAATCGCATAATGGTGAGTTTTTATTTTAAAAATAAAAATAAAAACTTTTAGGAATGAAAAATTTGCATTACTCAATTCCAACCAACCCCAAGATGGACCAACTCTGATAGGTCCAAAGGTGATAAAGACTGTACGGGCTTGAATATTGAATTGTAATACTATGATTTCTTTATCAGACTTGACATAATTTATAGTGATGCATGCAACTAGTTTTTTTTTATGATAAAAATGTTGACGAATATCTTAAAAATAACACTGGATGTCAATTGAAATATGGCATCATACATTGCCTGCTTGGTATACATTGTGAATTATGTTTAAGATTAGGAATTTCCTATGAATAGAAACCAATTAGGAGGAAGGTGTTCACAGAAACAAATACTCATACACAATTAGGAAACTTAAATATGGTTGTTACTTCACAATATCTGTTGCAAAATATAAATAGAACATACCTTCAATTTATCTAGTACAGTTTTTTTAATCAAAGCCTTTCTACAAATTTAACATCCATATTTTCTATCCTATTTTTAAAACAAAATATTATAAAAAGGACAGGGTTGATTTATTTTGAAATGAGTTGATGGGTTTCAACTCTTTCCCAACCTCAAATCTTAGAGTTGTCTCATCACTGAGACACTATTTAAGCTATCTGCATCGTCTTCAAATGTTTATAGCCTATACCTCCAAAAATGTTATTACCTAGTTTATTGTAAAAGTACTTCTATTTTTAGATTATCATTCTTATTTTAAATTCAGTATGAAATCAATCTCAAACAGGTGTAGTAAATTTTGATATTAAAATAATTATGTTAGCTGGGATAATAAAATGAGGTTTTAAAGGCTTGATAGTCCATACTTGCACTTAATCCCGAAAGCGTCAATCAGAAATTCTAAAATATGCCCTAATTTTTAGGATCTTACAGGGTCTCTAAAAATTTCATAAAAAAATCATTTATGCATTAAGTGTTGTATATAATTTTTCTTGTTAAAAACCAGAGAATAAAACTATATGATTTTAAAAGTAAAAATTTAAAAAAATATTTATTTCAGTATGTACTGTATTCATTATTTGACATGCCAAAAACTTGCATAAAAGTATTCACATTATAATAAAATAGAAGATGTTCCAAAAGACCAAAATATCCAAATTACAGGAAATCTTTTCTGAACAGAAATATATAAAGTGTCATGGGGTTCAGAAATGAAAAACTCTATAATTATATTTACATTTACAGAGAAAAGCAAAGTGACAAAATTTTACCCATTTTCAGTTACTAAGCTACACAATTAAATAAGCATACTACAATTACCCAAGCAAATTAATGTATTTGTTCCAACTTTTTATGAAGTCAGCTGATGTAGAACAGTATTTAAATAAGTGTTTTACTTCAAAATTAAAATAAAATACAACACTTCTACTTCAGACTCAACAAAGTCAGATTCTATAGAATATCTCAAATATTATTTGTTCTACAAGGGTTATTCTGAAGTATTACAATCAACAGTGTATGATGCAAGTTTACTCAATTCGAATAAAAAAACGTCCAAACAAAATTATTTGTATACAAATAACAATCTCCACTACACAGAGCTTAGTAACAAAATCACATCTGGGAAAACCACACAGATTGGCAACTAGTAGTGGGATAAAAGAAAATCAATAACTACTAAACATTCCAAACAACTCATAGGCTTTTGATTGATGTATAATTTAAAGGTATCCTTAATCTCAAACATGGATTCAGGAAGAATAGATCTACTGTGACAGCGGTTCTGAGTTTGGTTAGCCAGGTCCTAGAGAGCTTCGAGGCTGGTGATTCAACTGCACTTGTTCTGGCCGACTTAAGCAAGGCGTTTGATTGTGTTCCGCATAGTCAACTGCTGGATAAACTGAGAGCCTATGGTGTTGATGGAATGGTTTTACAGGTTTTTAGGTCCTACTTCACAGACAGAAAAACAGATCCTGTGCACCGGCGGAGCGCATTCCCAACCTCAAGCAGTGAAATGTGGTGTTCCTCAGGTTCGGTCATTGGCCCAGTCCTATTTCTAATTACAATTAATGACATCAGCCAGCTGGGTGACATGCTTCTGTTTGCAGATGATACCTCCATCTTTGCTCGTGGCGATTACACCAGGAAAACGCCAGGCTTGCTGCTCTACAAACATTTACCAGCGCAAAGGAATGGTTTGCCGCGAATGGCTTTGTGCCTGAACGAGGGGAAAACCCAGGGAGATGATGTGCACTCTTTCCAGATCTGACAACAATTTTGGCCTGAGCGAAGTTAAGCTCCTGGGATTTATTCTTGACCCAGGGCTTACATGGAGGAGCCATACGAAATAGTGTATGCATCAGACTCTCTAGAGCCCTGCATCTACTGCGGAGACTGAAACCTATGCTGACTAATAAGTATCTTTTGACAGTTTACTTCGCCATGTTCCACAGCCATATCAGCTCTGGGCTGCACATATGGGGCCATGCTGCTGGATGTAAGGATATTCTTCTCCTCCAAAAGAAAGCTCTTCGTGTCAATCTCGCCTCCAGGGTTTCTGGATAGCTGTAGGCCTATCTTTGTGAGTCTTAAAATTCTCACAGTCTATGGTCAGTACATCCTTTCCTGCCTGACCAATTTTAAAACTAACATCTCAGACTTTGCTGAAAGAAACGAACTCCATACCTACAACACCAGGAAGAAGCACCATCTGGATGTACCTTTTTGTAGGCTTAGTAAGAAGAAGAACTGCTATCCTAGCTTAGCGCTTCGCATGTATAATGCCCTTCCAGATAATCTCAAAGAACTCAACCCTCCTTCACTTTGAAACCCAACTTAAAAGCTGGCTATTGTGTAGGCCCTTTTATTCAGTCGGGGAGTTCTTCGATGCACTATCATAAGCCCTGGCGCCATGTAAAAATGTAAATATTGTAAATATTCTAAAATTCATTTTACTTTGACGCTGTCTATCCAGTTGTACTGGTCATCGACTAAGGTGGAGGTAATTAAGGTCTTTGACCGGTAATTATGCTTTTACCAGTAGAGTACGAACTGACACTTTAGTGTTGATTGCACTTTGGAAGTTACGAGATCGACAAAAAATGGGTCAGTCGATGTCTTCAGGTTTAAATATGTACGGTTTATGCATATTTATGGTACTTGGTATAATTCTAGTATTAAGTTTTGAGAACATGGACCAACTTGTGTGCATATGAGTTTACATAATTTGTTGCATCATGTTTTTGTAACTTTTCAGTTTATACTGATAAATATGTAAAATATAGTAGGCCAAAATAGTGTTAAATAATTTATAAAAAAATGTTTTAGATTCTTAAAAAAAGGGTGCAAAAACAACTTTGCCATTTAACGTAACTGCTAGTTAAACTGTCATATGTGCACTTCATGATAAAAGCAATGAATTAAATTAATAACACACAAAAAACAATATATTCATTTATTTCATAAAAATAATTAAATTACATTACACTAAATAGCAAAAAATCATATAGGCACAATCAACGATCTTCAGATACATTTTATAAGTTAACTCTTGAAATATATAATGTACCATTTACTTATTATGTCAACAGAGAACAGAAGTATATTATGCAATACATGTGAAACAAGAACTTGGTTTACTGCAACTAAAGAAGTCATCTAATAACTAATCAACTTAACTGATAACCATAGACTCTAAATGCATCTTCATTAATACAAATAAATCTAGGATATTTTGTTGACAACGTTACAATAATTAACACTCCATCACAGAACAATGTATATTCATTTACATTTATTTACTATGTTTAGAAAATACAACTTTAGATACTATTATGAAATATTGCACAACCAAATAACCATAAAAAGAGGAACCATTTTTATAAATAAAAAGTGTACATTAAGCCACCAAATTTGAGCACTAAAGTATGGCCTACTTTTAACTAATGGCACAAACAAACCATAAATGACTCATGGATCAACAGCAGTGCCAGTTGTACTGGAGCAAGTGTTGACTCACTCACAGATCAACAGCAGTGCCAGTTGTACTAAAGCAAGTGTTGACTCACTCACGGATCAACAGCATTGCCAGTTGTTCTGGTGCAAGTGTTGACTCACAACCAATAATGTCTGATATTGCTGATGGTTCTGTAGACGCCTTACACTTATATTTAAAATTGCAGTTATGTCTACTGTTCAAGAAAGCAGTGTTTCCAAATTAAATATAAAAAATATTGAGGCCAGAAAAAAACTTAATTGGATTGATTATTAATAAATTAATAGTAATAACGCTGAGGACTAAATGGAATTAAGAGTATTTGCAAAAAATACAATCTGAATTGGTCTTGAAAAGCGATTCATGTTTCTCATCTTTTAAATGATAGTACATATTTCAACTTTGTGCAAGGATATTTTTTAGATTCAAACAAATAAAAACGAAGGATTATATTGTATGATATACATAAATTTATTCTACATGAAGCCAAAAAGTAGTGACAAAATGATTGGTTTCATTTATTTTTTAAAATAGTCTTTTTTATTTATAAAATTGTTATAAGTTAAAATTTGTTAAGTTCTAAAGAAATTTCTGAGTATTCTGTTAAAAAATTCAGTATACCTAATAAAGTTAAAAGTAAGTGATTGTCATTTAATGCCAAATTTAATTTATTTATTAACAATATAACTATTTAGATTAGTAATGAGTGTAAAAATAGCTGCGTAGATGGGATTTGCTGTTACAAAACAAAAATATACAGCAATATTACATCATGTTATTTACAGATTTATTTCTTAGTGAGATGAGGACCATTGTTGTAACATTTTTAGTATATTTTTTTAAAGAAACAATTTTATTAAGCTGCAGGAAAACTATACCAAGTTCAGACATTATACTTTTTACGAAATACATAAAGTGAGCGTTTCAATAATGTTTAGAAAACACAAATGATGAAACACATAATAATAAATGAAATTACCAAAGAAGATTATACTGTTTTTTTGTGAGTTGATAAATTTGCATGTATTCTAAAATGACATAACCAGAATAACATGGTATTCAGAATAGTACAAAGCGGATCTTTTAGTAGTATATTTAGTATTCAACAGCAGTGTAAAATTCCAATCAGTTATGATTTTCTACAATTTTAAAGTTTTTGGACTCCAAAAAGAGTGCATAGAACATCTCAATCTTGTTTTTGTTATTTTAGCACTACCGTGGGCGACTTTTTTGATAACATAAATTCTGGAGAAAATTGTAGTTCAATTCAGGATGATTAATGGTCAGGCTGCCCTTATTCACAATTATTCAGAAAAATGTTGTCCATGATCACTATGATTATAACGATTTCGTGAAAGGAGAAAACGAAAGCTGCACTTATACTATATCAAAGCTTCAGCAGGAATTAGATCCACACCACCATGGCAGCTATTTTTGGCTGTTCTTCGAAATAAGAAAAACTTCCGCTCCAATTTTCTTTACAAAATAACATTGTTGACACACCTACTTAGTATTTTTACTCAAATAAAAAAAAATATGGCTGGGCGTTTTCACATGTGAACAATTTCTTCAAAAAAGATACTGAATGTGATTACTTTGAACACGCTAGCGGTTTTGCAAGTCTAACTATTCTAGTTTCTCAAAACTTATGTGGTAAACATCATATATAACTGTTTAGGTATATTATTTTGGCAAAATAAAGTATTTTATTTGCAAATATGTTGAAAAAACTAATTTAACAGGCAAAACGTTTCTTGAAAATGGAGTGACAAAACCAATTCTTTTGAGACTTTGAATTATAACAAAGGTATGTATGTATGTAGTTGAAAATCTGATGTGTGCCTGAAAGAGGATTGTCAACAGCTGCTGACTTTGAGGAATCACTGACAAATAAGATGGAAAATGTTTCCAGAATTAATCTCACTAACCGACGTTTTTAATTAATTGGTGCTACAATTATTGAGAACACAAAGAAAAATTAACAAATGCTTGTAGAAGAATTAAACAAGTAAAAAAAAAATGAAATGGGCAATATCACTAATTGAATTGTCTGTAATTTTATTGATACTGTAATATTATGTTCAGAGCCACTTGCACATTTCGCTTCTTAAAATATAAAAAATTAGTGAAATAAACCTACGATATTAATTGTAAATCTGTCTGTATACATTGCTTACATTCGAGAAAGAAAATTGCAATTATAAACATTTGTTCATTTTGTATTGTTTGACACTTATATAGCAGAACAGGAAATATTTAAAATTACATCTTGGTGTACATTTTTAGAGATTAAAATGACTCAAACCAATGTTACAGTAGTTATTTATGTTGTAGAGTACATATACTTTTTTGTATATTATGACAATAAGTCATAAGATCAGTCAATTAACTTTTTATTATTAACTAATCCTTGTTTTCAAATTTAATTCAATTTTACCTTATTTTACTCACTTTTATAATAAATTTCCTACAGGATTAGAATTGTTTGTCGTTTTAGTTGCATTTATTGGTTTCTGTTCTGTTGACCTATTCCAAGTAAAACTTTAGGCGTGGATTTTTCAATAAAATGATTACACATGGGAATGCTAAACATTGACAAAGCCTCATATTTTTGTAGTTAATCCCTACAATGTTTTGGATTACTAATAGTGAGTGAGGAGAATGTGTATTTAAGTGCACAAGATTGCTTTCATCAAGCCAACAACAAGAACACCAGCTGAAAAGATGGTGTTCTCAATACCAAATAATCCAAGCAAAGAATTTGAAACCACCAGAAAAAGTGAATTTCACTTAGGCCTATAATATTAAAATGAGTATTGCCTCCAACACAAGCACCACTACACATCCTCGTGTTACAGGCAAAGCATCAGTGGGCAGACTTTGCCAAACAGATCACTGAAAGCCTTGTCAAGAAACCTACTGTAGAAATGTGATGTGTTGGTTACAAATTTTGAGGGATACTAAGGAGAGCTTCGTCTTATAAGAATTTACAATAATATTAATAAAAACATCACAGATAAAGTTTTAACACGTAGTTAGATAAGATGTGTGTAACATGTTCATACCTTAAATATAAAATATAATGTTTTGAGCTAATATGTTCGACCTACTGTTACATAATAATGTTGATTCGCTAAATTAAGTTACCTAAACTCGCTTAAAATATTTAAATATATTAAAATATAAAGTCATCGCTTTTAATCGTTTATTCTTACAATTTGAAATTATTCATCTTGTTATCTGAATAGAAAACTTCCTTCTATGTCAATTTATACATTGATTAAATTTAAATTAGTACAAGTTCTAATTCAATACGAACAAAAATTTAGAAAGACTAATTTTACTGCATACCAACACAAATATTCAATATATAACAAACATATGAATATAATGCTTTTTAAAATAGACACATATCAATGAAGTTGTTTGTCAATACTCCTTGTTTAGGCGCATATCACAATTCTTTTAAAATTAAAATATTTTAGAAGGTGATAACAAAATATATACTTTGTACACACAAAATAATTTGTTCCATTAAAATATTATGTACACAAAACAAGGTCATTTAGTGACAGTCCACTGTCTAGGCACTGTCGCGATTATACAAGGACGCCTCCTGCATAACCGATTGTTCCAGATTGAATTCGTATTGAAACATAGGATCATTTATGTCAGCCGCGATTTGGAATACCGCACGTCTGAGATCTTCTAGTCCAGGTATCTGAGACTGGCTAGAGCCTTGCTCCAGCTTGGGGGATAAGACGAAAGGAACACCATCCAATTGGTTCTGAGGATTAGCTCTGACTGCGACGCTCCCTGCGGGTTGCTGGTCCTGTCGTTGTGGCAGCACTGAGTATGGCAGAGGCGTGTAGAACTGAGATGTGGGGTAGAGTGACTGTGGCATCTGGGGGTAGAGTCCAGGCTGGTTGGGATAGGCCTGTATGATCGTATAGTCCTCATCATTACCCACCTCAACGGCCTCCACTGTAACCGGTTTCTCCTCTTTCTTCTTCCCACCAAAGAACCATGATAAAGCAGTCATCTGAGATTTAAACATAAAACATTGTTAGAATTTCATTTGAAACAAACTTGCATACAAATTTAACTTGCTTATATTGGAATGAATAAAACTGTAAAATATTAATATTGTATTGGTGGAAATTGCTGTAGTGCTTGAAGTGATAAATAATAAATTTTCAGTTCAACAGACTGATGTTGGGATTTATGGCAAGTAACAACACAATTTATGTAAAAGTCTCCAATACAAGAAACAATATATCAATAATATGAAACAAGCATTTTGCCAAGGTTAAAAATTGTAGTTATCAAGAACCATTATTATACGTCACATAGATAAAGCCCAACATCTACTCCCACACACCTACTCCCACGGTGCATAACAGATTACAATGCTAGATTAGTTGAAATTATATAATCACATTCAGAATGAGTTACTCATATTATTTTTAAGTGTTGTACTTTCTGAAGCAACTTTTAATTAAGACTAATTGTAAAAACCAAAAGAGAATTATTGAAATGTTTATTTCAAGAGTAAACAAATTTTGTTTGTTTGCAAATTCATACCAAATAATTGTACAATAATTGAATCACCACATTCAATCCAATTCAAATAATCATTAAACATTATTGAAATTCAGTAAATAATTCCAAAATTTCAAGTGACAATTTAACAGACCTAAATATCTAAGTAAGCCTTAGTTTAACATACTATAATCTAAGATTAACACTTTCAGACCTGGGCATCTATGTTACTCTAAGTAAAAATATCCCTAGATGTGGTACTGAGAGTATTTAATACTAATATTAACAATGTTGCAGTTACAATTAATTTACTTTTTCTTATTGTCTAAAGTATAAGAGGCAATATAAGCAATAATACCTAAATAGCAATAGCCTGAAATTGTTACAATTCTTTGTGTCTCTAATTTCTTTGGTATAACATGGATCAACTTTATACCATTGTATGAATTTAATTTTCTAGTGTATGGTTATGCAAAACTATTTTGATTTTATTACTGTTATTATAACAGTGAATACCACTGTATGCTAACATTTATTTATGTTACTTTTTATACTTATAAAAACATTATAAAATGTATATGCTATAAACATTTAAACATTTTAAATCCAAACTTTTTGTTCAGATTTGTTATTACATAAATCTAACAATTGATCAACTAAAGGTATATTCAGATCTTGAGTGGATGTACTCCATACATAAATATCCTATACTTGATCCCATTAGTAATCAAATACAAATGATTGAACATGAGCATGAAACACACTTTTTAATTCAGTTAGATTACATATGTTGGATAACCTATTTAGAGCTCAAGTTCAAAGGTTCATTTTATTTAAAAAAAATGATCAATATACTGATCCCAAATTAGATGGTTATCAATGTAAAGAGCTTAGGAAATTCGTTTTATGAACTTGAGATAACTCTTCGTTATCAATACAAATTTGGACTTCGGCACCGTTTTTATTTTGTTTCGTACATGTACTTAGTTTTTTTCAATGTTCAAAAACCAAATTTTTATTATTATGAATTCTTGAAAATTTAATATAAAAGTTCATTTTAAACTCTATGCCAGTCATTGTAGGCTTAGATGAGATTTTAATCAGCATGTATCAAATTCGGTTTTTTACTTGATTAACTTGACATTTAGGCATGTCCTTTAAGTTGCAAAAATAATAGTAGACCTATAATGGAACATTTGGGTACCCAAATTTAAGGATTTGATTGTTGTTTGTTTTAGTTATTTCTACAAATTTTTCACCCTTTTAAGTCACAAATTTTTATACTTGTGGTATTTTAACATTTTTACATTGAGAACTATTGTCCAAAGATAAGTCCATGAAGATTCCATCTCTGTATCAGATTTTGTTAAACTATTCATTTAGATGGATGAGATTATGTTTACTTCTTTCAGTTCTTCTGAATGTTTTTTTTGGGTTTTCTAGATTTTTGGGAAAGAAAAATCAAAATAATATTGAAATATATTATAAAAAGTGTTGTATTAATTTTTTTAATGAACTAAAATGGGTTACCCAATTTTCTTTTTCCAGTAATAATTAAAATAATGTTATGCTGTCTAGGGAAAAAATTCATCCTCACAATTTTAGTTTTAGATTATTTTTATTGTTACGAAGATTCACTAGATCCATAACTTGTTTATCGTTATCAGATAATGCTGTTACCACACTCTCAATGATTAACTGATCCCCACAGACATTTGTTATGATTTCATCAATACATGTCGTAGAAGTGGCTGTAACTCTAGTTGGAAAGACAATTAGATAAGTTACATAATTCAATTTTTTTAAAGAATATGTTTTAATCCAGATAAATATTTAAGTGTCACTATTAAAATGAAATATGAAAAAGATATATTTTTCTTTAGATATTAAAAATAAGATTAAACCATCAACACAATTAGAACATTGACTGTGGTAGTCGCCTTTTGGTACAGTCAGATTGGGAATAGTCAATCTCAATCAGTGTACACTAGCAATGAAGGAATTAAAAAAACACAACATTTTCAACTTTTAGGGTTTTTGTAAATGCTTACTAGCAAAAAATGTAAGTTTATCAATTTGTAATTTAGCATTATAATATAGATTTAAAGGTATTATAAGTGATTTATTTTCCAAGCGAGTGAAATCAGTTCAATGAAATTCAACTGGGCATAATGGAATAAATTTAGTTATATAAAACGGAATATTACAGCAGTTGAAAACTATAGCTGAGTCTTACACACCTAATGTAACAGAATCCACTCTGATCTACCACATATGACGCAACAACGAGGGGCAATTAACAAAGAATTATGAAACGGATATTCTTCACTGTGCTATTCTATTACAAAATGTAGAATTTTAGAGAAAAATTACAGTAACTATCTTTAATTTTGAACATATTCTATTTTTGATTGTACACAGTTTCATAGAATAAACCGGACATAAAAATTATGTTAAGAATAATTATTTGTTTATAAAATTCAAAAACATAGTTAAAAAACTTCTAACTTTCAATCATAGTAATGTACACTACCCTCCCTGCTAACAAAAGTTCAAAATTCTTTTTCAGAATGTCCACAATAAAGAGCAGAAAAACAAATACAAATAACATATTTTATATGCTTTTTTAAATAACATATTTTATATACTTTTTTACACAACAATTTTCAATTTAGAGGCAAAAATAAAAATGTCACTTAGAAACATTAATACGCAAGCATAAATTTTATTCATGTTTTCTATGACGTTGCTTCCAAATTACATGTTTTACAATTAGGTTCTAAAATATACAAAATGTGTATGAATTATGTATTACAACATGAAAGTAAACCACTGAAGTTCATGTTTCAAAAACCATTCTTAAAGACAAAATCCAGGCCTAACTTCAAATGAAAATAAGAAACACCTGCATAAACGAATTTATCTACACTCATTGAACACATTGTAGTAAAAACAAAACATTTACTTGCAAAATAACAAAATATTTACTACACAAATCACCAAAATAACATAATATTTATTACACAAGTCACCAACTGCAATAACCAAACCAAATGGCAGAACACTGGTCCAAAGAAAACAAACTTCACAAAAGATGCAATGACTGCAAACCTTAGGTGTATCACTAAGATGCAAGGAAAGAATGAAAAACACTAGATTAAAACATATGAATTTTAACCGTATTACTCAGAATACTGGAAAATAGATAAAAATATGCTATAACAAATTTGTGTAGTGTCAATGTCAGCGACTCCAGCACTTTTCACATTAGTACTGATCATCGTTCACAGTGATCCTCAGTATGGAAAGAGTTAAAACACAATACAATTAAAATGATTATTTCTATCGAAATAACTTCTGCTTAGTATTGTAAATGTTGGATATTTTTATTGAAAAGTTATAAAATTGTTAATGTTATCAATTATTTGGGGGGATACAAAAAGAGCATACTGCAACTTACATTTACGATGTCCTATAAACAAGCAACTTAGGGAGTAAGGTTGGGTATACTGGATGTGAGTTTTACCGAAACTCTCCTTACACCAGAACAGATGGAAGCTATACAGAATGTAATCCTGGAAGATATCGTAGAAGAAGGAGTTGAGAGCCAAACTCTTAAGATTTCACAGTATCAACAGAATACAATAGGTCTTGATTATTACATGTGACAATCAAGAAACAGCAGAATAGCTTAGCTGGAAACAGGAGAATCTGGTCTTTTGAGGTGGCGAGTTTGAAGATTGCGCAAGAGAGATTTTCTAACTCAAGAATTGCGAATTCCTACCTTCCAAAAAGTAGAAACAACTGAAATGAGAGGATTTGGAAGTATCTCATGGTACAGAATTAGGACTTTTTGTTTTGGTAATGGATTGTCCTTTGTAGGAGTGACAAGGATAAGTCTGCAATTTTTACGTTTGAAAGAGACTCTGCCACTGCAAACAAATTTGAGAAAGAGGCTCCCTGAATCAGCTAAAATTTTGGAGAAATCCAGTGAAAGGCTGAAGAAGAAATTCCAAAGGTTATCGTTGGATTCCACAAAGGAGGAGGAGAAACAGAAGCCTGGGTTATCTTAAAAAGAAGAAGTTAGTGCTGAGAGGATGGAAGTGGAGGAACAAGAAGCAAATCAGAAGTCCCTGACAAACCTGAAACAGGGAGATCTACTTCAAAAGTGACTTTAGTAGTGGATGAAGAAAAACCAACCTGTTCTCTTTCCCTGAAGAAAGTGCCTACATTAAAGGGACCATCAGTTTATGCTAAAGGAAAAAATCATGGAACAATTCTCGAGCAAACAAAGAATAGCGACATGAGCAGATCACCTGGGCGAGGTAAAGAAATGGTGTCCAAATAACATGTCTAATACAGATACACTTCCACCTTGCAAAGGATACAACTGTTATCTTGAGAAGGAGGTTTATCTCAGCAGACCTGGATTAAACTCTAATCCAGGAATCTTAGGTCAACAAAGAAATTATTAGGGGCCTCATGACCCAGGTTGGTAACCAAATTATAATCGTACTGCTGAAAACCCAAAAGCTTGTGTTTTGCTCTCAAAACTAATGAATAAATTATTTTCTTATTACAAAATTAATAATAAGAGTTGGTGGATGTGGCAGCAGAAGTGCCATCCAACAAAGGAGTTAAGAGAGGTGATTATTGCCTCATCGTACTTTCCGAACACATCCAGAATCTGCCCACCAACAGAAGTGGACATAGTGTGGAAGAAGAGGAGTGACACCAGATTTATTTGTTGTAATAACAACACTCATCATACCTACTGTGGCAGGTGCACCATAAACAAGAGAAGTGACAAGTTGCTTGAGTTTGTCCCCAAGTTCAATCTCGAATTAGTAAATAAAGGGTAAGAACCCATTTTTATTACTAAGATTAGGCAAGAGTTGTTAGGTATCACCTTAATTAAAAACCGAAATGGTATAGATCTAGTCAGGTGGTATGTCTATCAGGCTTACTATAGGATCATTGTAAAGTTCGACTTGGAGATAGATCCCCATCAGAAAAATGAATGAAACTTGAAAGGTCAGTTCAAGTGGTATAAATTGCCATAATAAAGACCTAACCTATTAGGAAAATTGTCCTTTCAGAAGCAATAGGCTTAAAAAACGTGCCTTGGTGGACAAAGAGATTAGACACACAAAAATATAAAGTGAGGAAACTTTTCAGATGGGCAATTGTTACAGGTTAGTGAAATCTTTACTAAAGTTCCCTAAATATATATAAGAAAGAATTAAGAAAAAATTCTTAATTCCCACCTTGATTGAGGCTCTCACCTTGGGATGAGTATTTTTTACCTTTAACGGAGGGAAGGTCCAGTCTGAAGATCACCTGGTCCAGGCAGCAATCAAGAAAAAAGTTTTCAGCAGAAAGTGCTTTTACTTCTTTAAAACCATTTAAATTACCAGGACTTGATGGAATCTTTCTGTCACTACTACAAGAAGGGTTAGATATTCTTTTAAATACTATAATAATTCTCTCCAGGAGCAGCTATGTTTTTGGCTAAATCCCAGAGAATTGAAGGACAACATGAGTGGTGTTTGTGTTGAAAAATGTAGACTCATCTCAACTTAAGGCATTCAGACCAATCATCCTAATCTCCTTTCATGGGGAAAACCATTAAAAAGATTTAAAATACACACATAAGGATGAAACATTAGTCGGCTCACTTAGTCTATTTAAACATGCATATATCGAAGGTAAGTCAACTACTATAGCTCACCAGCTAAGCCTCCCGGAAAAAAGAGCAAGGAGCAATCATACGCTATGTGCTCCATTTTTTACACTCCACAATCATATAATGATAAAAAAATCACTCCTTATTTGGATTTTGATGTATTGCATTTGCCTACTTCAGTTCAAAAAGACCCACTTCTTCCAAGTAAGGTCCGTAACACCCAATCTAGGTTGTTGGATCGGAAATTTGTTCAGTTATTCTAACAAATCCAGGAAAGAGCCAAGTCAGGGGTCTTCTATTCTTGGTCCACTCTTCTTCCTTATCTATTGCGATGATCTCACAGAACTCATAGTAGGGGAGCCTGGGATGCTAAATTTGCAGTTACTAAACCGATATGGGACCTATTGGATTGTAAAGATTAGGTCCTAAAACAAAAAATGTTTATGTTAAGTTAGCCATTCTAGTGGGGAGGTGAGCGTGTTCAAATTTTCAAAAATGTAAGAAAAAACAGTCACATGGAACTACTTGAGTGTGTCTGACATTCACAGTGTATATGCACTGTGTCTTTCTGATAACCGAGAGATATTAATCTGATGAGTAGTGAGCGGAACGCTGTCGTAAAAAGAGGTAGGAAAAAAAGTTATTCAAGCATGTCAGATATTCAGAGGGAATGATAAGTGAACTCAAAAGTGTCTTATTGAAATGTCTGACAATTTGGACGTGACCAAAAGTCATGACAGATTTTTGAAGATGTAAAAAATGCGACCTTGAAATACTCAAGCACGTCATACTTTTATACAGACAGTCCAACTTGATGTACTAGTCGTCGTAAATGATAATCTAACAATTAGAAAGTTTTTTTATTACTGGATGTACTTTGTTTGAAGCTTATTTTTGATGATGGAAGGATTGTGAAGGAAACAGGATTTCTCCGGAAATTTGCCATTGTTCAGTGAAACAAAAAATCAGTAACACTACGTTTCGAGATCTGCAATCTGATCTCTTCTTCAGGTAAATAACTAAGGCTAAAATTAAAAAACCATACCAAAGCCTAAGTCAGGAATCACAACCACCATGTTGTGTGTCAATTTCACTAAATCTAAATCATGCACTTAAAAAACTAAACTCAACACTAATTATTAAAACTGAACTACAGAATACAGGTCACAATACGTCTGCATTCGTCAATCAACTACCTATGACTGACCAAAGGCCAATAGCATATGGCGATCATGACAGCAGAAACAAGATGGCGGCAATGAAAAGGAAAGGAGACAGGAATCAGTCCTTTTTTTATTATTGGTTCATGCTAGATGAACTTCTTAAAACCATACTGTTGCATTGGTTTATTACAAATATCATATCTGTTTGATGCTTTTGGTTTTCTTTTTAGTTCATTTTTTTGTATTGGCAACCAAAGCGACCTAATCTCGACTGATGGTTGACTGATTGTCTGCCAATTTTATATATGTTGCCTCTATTAATTTCCTTTAAAAAAATATGTGATTCCTGATGTATTACGTTGACTTCATCCCAATTCAAATGATGGTCTTTGAACCAACAATAGTGTGCAATTTTTTATTTTTCTGTGAGACCTATCTTGTGTTTTCTTTGTGTTATTTTATCCTTAAATTTAATTAACTTTTTGTCTCACCTATGTATTTCCTATTGCAACTACATTTTAGACTGTAAACACAGTTTATGGAATCCTGTGTGCCACTTTTTTGGTTTTGTTTTTACGAGACTTTGTCTAATAGTAGGCCTATTGTGTGTTTTAAACACGGTAAAAGTCTTCCTCAAATTGTTGATTATCTAACTCTCTGTAAAGTGTACTTTGCTTATTTCAATTCCTTAATATTCTATGGTTTGATTTTTTGGGGCACCCCCAGCGAGTTCTCTAGTGTTCCTTATGCATAAAAAGGTCATAAGAGTTCTGACTGGCGCTGGCTTCAGACGCCCTTGCAGAGAAATCTTTAAAAATCCCAAAATTTTACCCCTTCCCTCCCTGTTTATATATCAATGTGTAGTTTTTGTCAGAAGTTGTTTAGAGAAATTTTTAAGTGGGAATCATGTACATTTTCATGTTACTCTAAATTCTTCTTTGATACAGTATCCATTACATAAAATCGCCTTCTATGAAAAATCTCCGCCTGAATCACCCTGTTTAAAAACCATTTTCCAGATTACATAAAAAAGGAGACATCTTTCCAAAGTTCAAGAAAGAGACTGGCTTTTCTATCCAGTTACTGCTTTTAAAATGTTCAAGAATTTTTTTCTTTTACCTCAAGAGCATATGTCTAAATCTATCCTTTACTCAGTGTTGAAATTTTTAAACTAGTTTATAATCATAGTATTTGTTTTATACATAATTTTTTATTCTTTGTCTTTTTGTATTGTATTTTAATTTGTTGTCATGTAAAACTTTAACACCTAGCCAGTATATTTTATTATTTAGTCCAGTCTCTTTGCTATAAACTTAATTGATATTTAAATTTTAGCATATATTTATTGAAAATGCTCCTGTTCTGTATGAATGTAATTGTGAATGCAATTTTAATGTGCAATAAAGATGACTTATGAGTCAAGAGGTCACTGCAGAATGAAAGAAGCCAAATTTAACTTTATAGCCGAATTCTGGAAAATTTTTATCTAAATCAGTTAGCTACCCTCCCTGTTGGTATAATGGTGATAGTCTCGTCTAGATCCTCCATCGTAAATGTTCTTGAAACATCTAGGGTGCTTGTAGACTTCTCTTTATTATTTAACTTATACTTTATAACCTTTCATTTAATTTATTTTCGAAGGCAATACCACTTTTTACAGAATTTAACAAATTTAGAATACATTTATCTTATCGGACCAATCAACTATATTTAGTGGAAAAATATTTTCTTGTTCTACCACTGCACGACGCTTCACGTGATAGAATAGAATAGAATAGAATATATCTTTATTGAACATATTCTTAGAGAATAGAACAAAGGTCAGTGTTTATGTCACAATCAGTGTATGAGTCAGTGTATGTAAATTACAAAGCGCTTGTCCTCCACTGAAGGTACTCCTGGACACTATAGTATGGATGCTCCAGCAGCCAGCTTCTTAAGGAGGCCTTGAAGTTCTTCTCTGGAAGCTTTCTTAGGTAGTCAGGTAGATTGTTAAAGAACATGGCTCCTTTATACGATGGTTTTTTTTTCGAACAGAGTCAGATGATGAGGGTCAAGGAGGAAGTTGTTTCTATGTCTGGTGTTGTAGGGGTGGATGTCGCCAGTTCTTGCGTGCCCTGTTTTTGTGGCAAATAAGATCGTCTCTAGGATATAGAGTCCTATGATCGTCAGTATTCCTAGATGTCTGAAAGCTGCTCGGCATGAGTCCATTGGTCCTAATCCACTTAGAGTCCTGACAGCCCTTTTTTGTATAACGAGCACCCTTTTAAGATTTCCAATTGTCGTACTTCCCCAGGCTATCAGTCCATATCTGAGATGACATTCAAATAGGGAAAGGTATGCTGTCAAAGCTACTTGAGGGCTACTGATTTGTTTTATTCTTCTCACTGCATACAGGCTACTATTAAGTTTGTGGCAGAGTGGATTGATGTGAGGTTCCCATGAGAGGTTTTGATCAACAGTTAGACCAAGGTACTTTCCTGATTTAATTGTAGTTATTTCTGGGAGCCCGTCATATTGGTTTGGGTTAGGTGTAAAGACTAGCTGTTGGGTCTTTGAGTCATTTAAGACTAAATCATTGAGGTGGCAGTATTGCTTAGCCACATTGTATGCAACAAAAGAGTCTATATCTAGCTGAGATTTGTTCTTATTTGCTAAAATCAAAGCTGTGTCGTCAGCATACATTACAATTTCACAGTGGTTTTGGAGATAATTTGGGAAGTCATTTGTTAGGAGAATGTACAAGACGGGTCCAAGCACGGAGCCTTGAGGTACTCCTCTGCTTACTGGTATTGGCTTGGATTTTACTTTCGTCACAGTGTTTTTCTCCAAGTAAGTAAGTTCTACTACTTGTTCCCTGTTGCTCAAGTAGCTCTTAAACCAGTCAAGTTCCTTGTCAATGACTCCAAGAGAGTGTACCTTTTTCAGTATGAGTTCATGGTCAAGGCAGTCAAACGCTTTACTAAAATCCAAAAATATGCTTGTTGCAATTTTTCCTTTTTCCAGATTGTCGATGATTTCTTCAATTAGTTGAGCTATTGCTGTTGAAGTTGATCTGTCTTTTATAAAACCGTGTTGTCTAGGGGTGAGAAGATCGTGCTGCTTGAGGTGGCTCAGTAGTCTATTTAGTATTACTCGCTCCAGTATTTTAGAAAAAGTAGAGATTAGGGAAATTGGCCTGTAGCTGGTGGCTTCATTTGTTGCTCCACATTTGAATTTCGGATAGATTTTTGCGAATTTTAGTTCATTTGGAAATATTCCTTGTGAAAGTGATTTATTAATGATGTGAGTCAGTGGGGTGATTATTTCGTGTTTGCACTGTTTGATCAATTTTGATGAGATCTCATCCTCCCCTGCTGATGTTTTTGCTTTTAAAGAGTCAATGATTTTTCCAATTTCTTGTTTGTTGGTTTCAAAGAAGGCTAGGTTTGGTGTTTTTTTGGTTGTTATTGTTTGGTGCTATTACAGGTGTCGATGTTCCATTTCTGAGGAGTGTTCGGTCAGCGACTGTAGCAAAGAAGTAATTTAAATGATTGGCAATAGTTATTGGAGAGTCAACGATTTCTTCCTCTATTTTTAGGCATTCTAGTGGATTTTTTGAAGATTTTTCTTTTCTTTCATTATTTATTACATTCCACACAGCTTTTGATTTGTTGTCCGACTGTTCTATGAATGAAGAGTTGCACTGTTTACGAAGAGTTTTGAGTTTTATATCATAACATTTTTTCCTTCGAGCTGTTTCTTTTTTGTCATCAGGGTGGCCAGTAATGATTTGTTTATTCAGTGCTTCTAAGTATGATAATTTTAGGGCCTGACTTTCATTGTCCCATATATTTTTGTAGGGGTTTCTTTTCTTCTTTACTATCTTGAGTGGACATGCTATGTTCAATGCAGTTTGAAAAATTCCACTAAATGCTTTATAAGCAGTTTCCACATTCTCGGTGAGAGTGACTTTAGTCCAGTCTTGGGATTCCAGATTGTGCTTCAATTCTTGCACTGTTCTTGCATTAAACTGTCTTCTTTTTGTTTGGGTCAGTGGCTGTTTCGTAGAATCTGTGAGAATCGTACATAGTTGGGCCGTGTGGTCTGAGAGGCCTGTCTGTGTTATTTTGGTAGCTATTTCCGTTTCTTTTATGTTCGTGCATATAAAATCTATACAGGTCTGGCTATGATTTGTTATTCTGGTTGCGGGTAGATGAAGTCTGCTCAAGCCATGGCTAAGGAGCATTTCATCCAGGTTTCTTCTGTCATTGCTTTCAATAAGATTGTCTACATTCACGTCCCCCATCACCAGTACCATGTCATTAATGGCTACAATTTTGTCAAGCTCAGCTGATAAAATGTCTATTGCATTTTCTAAGTTGCTGCAGGGTGGTCTGTAGACGCTTAGCAGTTGTAAAAATCCTTGTCTCAGCTCAATTTTCAGGAGCATCGTTCACAAATGAGTTCCGATGTATTGCTTGATATTGATACTACTGTAATCTTGTTTTTTAGTCTTAAGCTAGCAAAAACAGCCACTCCACCTTTCCAGTGTTGCTGTCTGGTAAAACCACCTAGTAGACTGTAGCCAGGGATTCTTGTGTTTTCCAACTTTTGACTACTTAAGCCGTGTTCTGTAAGAATTATTAAGTCTGGATTAGAGCTGTGTAGGAAGTGTGTCAGTCTCTCGATTTTGTTCTGAAGGCCATCAATGTTTTGGTGAGCAATGATAAATTTGTGTTGTTTACTTTTTCCTGTTACTGGTTTTAATATTTGTACTATGGTTTCACAATCTTTGTCTTGGTTTTTTCTAAAAAAGTGTGTTGTTGGTTTGGAGCTTGACCTAGAAAAGCTGTTGAGCATTGGTTACTTGCCTTAAGTGTTATTTGATGAGTTGTAGAACTAATTTGCATATTCCTTTTAAAGAATTCTATGTGTTCATTAAAGAAATCCTCTGTAGTCTGACTTGAAGGCCTTATGATGGCTGTTATAGGGGGTGATAGTTTCTTTGTAAAGTTTGCAGTACTGGTGAAAGAAGGATGTTCTTTGTTGCTGTTGGAATGAATTGGTTGGGCTATTTCAGGGATAAGCTCACTGGTAGGGTGCTCAGCCTGGGAGATGGATGCTTTCGTCTTCTGCACTTTAAGGGAGGCACTATATTTGGCTTTGGGATTAGTTTTGTGTTTGTGCCTTGGTATTTTCCTTTCAGAGGTTTCTTCTTTGCCATTTCTAATTCTTGATAAATTCGTGATGGATGCTTCTAAGCTTGAGAATTTCTCTTCAAGTGAAGTGTGACTTTTTTTTAAACTGCCAATTTCTAGGAGAAGGGAGGGTGAGGTGGAAGGGGGGAAGGAGGAGTTGGTCTGATCAGTAGAGAGCTCAGTTTGGGTTTCTACATTGCTATGTTGTGCTGTTGTGTGATTTCCATAAGATACTTGCGTTTTCAGCATTGCAATTTGTTTCTTTTGGTCTTTAATTTTTATTTCGTACTCAAATATCAGTTCAGAGAGTTTTTTGTCATTTTCTTCAAAAATATCCTGTGCTTCAATCATGCATTGTTTTTCTTTCGTTAGCTGTGCTTCAAGTTCGGATATTTTTCCTTGTAGTGACTCCATATTGGATATATGTTTTGATTCATTGTATTCCAGCTCCTCTATTTTGGCTTCAAGGCTATTTAATTGGGCTAGCAGGGTACAATTTTCTTTTTTAAGAATATTGTTTTCATGTAAAAGTGCAGATCCTATTTTAGCTGCCATTATTAAACTTTCTTCACTATTTTGCTCCTCATTTTCAACAAGACTTTGTTCAAGTTCTTTAAGTGAGTCACATTGGGGAGTCATTTTGATGTTTGAAGTCTTATTTGAAGAAACAGGAGTGGATTCTCGGTTTTCATGTAGGGAGTGAAAATCCACACAACTGCTACATTTCCAAGTTGTTGAATGTGTTTTGGTCAAGTTTTTAAACTCTTTGTTTGAAAGATTAACACAGTCTGCATGGAACCACTGTCTAGTTGGGACCGTGAGTCAGCCTCATATTGGAAACTGCTGACGTCAGCTGTCGTGCCATAGTTAAATATAACAATAATACCGAAATTGGAGGAATTGACCAAAATAAACTTTTTTATTAATTTAGACCTTCTGAGAATACAAGTTCATATCAGGTTAACAAGACTGCCTCCAGCCATCAACGCCGACTTGAAAACGATACTGGGCAAAGCAAATATTAGAAATTCACCTAAACATAACTTTTTACTATCTCGTAAGAAAAATAGTTTCCCTTTTATTCTAACTTACAGCTTTATCATTTGTCATTTCACCCATTTAAATCTTATAATTTTTTGTTCAGGTGGATTATAGCAATAGGTTAATAATATGAGTTTTGTTACAGCTGTGGATAAAAGCAAATCTGAATATAATGTAAACAATTTTAACTATAACTTTCTACAAACATATTAAATAATGTAAATAACAAACATTAATTTGATAAATGGATCTTCCTAATTGTGTATGTATACAGAATAACATGGTAACATCCGATCACATCAAAATATTCGTTTCTTAATTTAAAAACATCATACAATCACATGTTCTCATTCTGAAAAAAACAAGATGATCAATTATTAAAAATTAATAAATTAATTTGATTTTAACTGCTCTCACATTATTCACGCTCAAACACACAAATTTACATACTAAATGATTGTATAAGAGTTAACACACGGTAGTTGAGAAATGGACGTCAAGGTTGTCCGCAAGGCAGTGAAGGCACTATTGCAAGTGATGGCTGTTGGTACTGTACTGACCACAGAAAACTTAAATAAATTATCGGGCACAGTTAACTCTGACAAACATAGACAAGTACCAAATGACATTTCTATTTCGAATATTAAAAAGCATAAGTTGTGATTTCCATCCCCTAAAACCATACAGTTTTATTCCGGAGGCCCCTATGTTAATCAGAATAATACATTAGTAATGTTGGAATGTGTCATTAACCAAAACTAGTGAACACGAATTGTAACTTCCTTGCACTTTGAAGTTCTGTACACTTTAACCCCCAACTGCCAAACCTGCCCTAAGTATACTGGTCAAGACGATGGTTTTGTAAACAACTCAACTTATCTCGAAATGTAACAGTAACCTTTACTAGAAAGTAACTCTGGAGAATAGCCTACTACAATAGACCCTAATGTAGCCGAGAATCTAGGAGTTATTCTAAACAAACTAACATGGAATCATTAGAGAATAATATCTGAAGTAATCAATACAAAGGGAGCATCATATCCAGAGCTACTACAGTGCTTGTAAAGGATTCATATATAAATAGGGATTAAAACCAAAGCTGTGGGCATTTGGAACAAACGGTTATATAAGCAGCACTTGTGTGGTGGTTAAAAGCAGAAGAAATCACACTGCAAATAAGATTCAAAGACTGATATGTTTATCACTGGAGCAATGAGTCCTTCCCAATTGTGGCACTGGACAGTCCTGCTATGGGACAAGATGTGGAAAGGACATTCTGTATTAAGCATAATGCTTCGAGTAGAAATGTGGTAAACCATATGCCTACTTTATCTAGACATAATGGCAATAAAGAAATCTCCTAACGTCAAAACGATACCTTATGTGTCTGAGTGACTGCTATAAAAAGTAATAGTTCAAAGTATTCTAGTAGAAAGTAACGTAGAGATAATTGAACATAGCCTATTATATATTGGTTAGTTAGGTTTTCAAATTTATGATTAGGAAAGTTTTAAAAATTTTGAATAAAAAATTAAATATTAATAGCTTATGGGATTGTAATGCACTAAACATTTCTTGGGATGTTTCCCTGGGGTTCTTTCTAGCTTTTATTGTATTTATTTTCATGCATTTTAATCATCATCAAATAATGTGAAGTGGTGCAATATATGCCACCTTACTACTAGGCTGTAGTTATGTAAATATAAATGTGTATTACTAACCCCAAAGTTATTATATGACAAATAAAATAATGATCAAAACAAAATAAACTTACTTTTATATGTAAATCCTTGTTTACTCTTGGACAATTATTTCCCTAAGTACTCAGTTTCCTTACATTCGCTGTAATTAATCTTTCCTTAATTTTATTATTACTTAAAAGCCACGTATATTTCCATCTAATTATAGAACTATTTTGTATTCCATCTAATGGAAAAATCTACCTTAATTATTGTTGAATTTCAGAAATCAGAACGCAGTGACAGTGTGACTAACAACACGAAAACAAGATAAACTGAACAGAAAACAGAACAAAAAATAGCCTGTCTGGCTGAACCACAGTATTTTGGAACCGTTCCACTGACCATCTGTTAAGGGTCAACAAATAATATAAAAAAACTGCAGAGAGTATCTTGAAATCATTTCCTGTCATATAAGTTATATATCATATTATTAAAACATCAAAATATTCTGTCACGTTCTGAAGGCAAATATTGTATTGTCTTGATCTATCCAGACTGATACATAATCAAAGGTATTGTGTTGGATTCTTGGCACAGTTGAAAGAAATGTAGAGTTCATCTCATAGAGCCACCTTACAAAATCAAATTTAAGATGCATTAATTTTTTTAAAGGTTGATTTTTACAACATTGATCATATAACTCCTGTTTAATAGTTGAAATATTAATAGATTATTTTCAACATTTATTACAGAAACTATGAAAATATTGTAGAAAAATATGTAAATATTTATAGAAAAATTAATTATGCTACTTGTATGTTTTTCTGGAAATATTAACTATATTTCAGGGAAGGATATATTTTCTACTATATTTTCTTGGATACCTAGGGACAAAACATTTGCTGCCATCATAACAATGATTTTGTAAGTAGTTTTAACTAGTTCTACCAAAGTGTTCGGTCTGTTAGGACATTAAGAATGAGTTCGCAATTCTTATATTATAATTATCTTTTTTTACACTTTCAAGTACGGTACTTATAAAGAAAATACATATTTTTTAAAAATATTACGTATGAAATATATGATTGTGTACTTATGATAATATTAATAACAAATCCTTTATTTGCTGCTCCTTTGGATAGAGCATGATTGCAAGAATTTACTTGCTTTATTAGCCTTATTAATAGTCAATCAAGAACTGTACTTGTAATTAACTGTACAATTAATTATACTCGTATGTATGCTTGAGTAAGTTTTAATTTCATCCACAACCATTAATTTTAGGTTTCATACAAATAATAATGGGCTGTAATCAGTAGCGTAGCCAGAAATTTCGTTCGGGGGGGGTCCGAAATCGGGGATCCGGGGGACGTTTTGTGTGTTATTTGCCAATGAGCTCACTAGTAAAAGGTAAATACCAAAAATATGGAGCTTTAGTAACTACGCCTTACAGAAAGTGGAAAGATGTAATAGGCAAATTCAACCCTCACAGCAACTCTAGTACGGTGCCACAAATTTTCTTGTATAGCTTCAGAAACTTTATGAAGTTCGATTCTGGCCGAGTAGAAGGCACCAATGTGATGTTGCGTTCACTGGATAAGAAAGAAGAAGAAAAAAACAGAGCTTCACTCAATCGTTTTAATTGACAAAACTATATTCTGTAGAGAAAATTAAATACCCCTTCGGGGACATTGGGCCACTGACGGCCGAAAACCCTTTAGAAAAAGAGGGCAATTTTCTACGTTGCTCGGGCGCAGGTCAAACTAACGGTCGGAAAATGCACCGGAAAAACTCTACTGATTAGAAGTTCGGCTGCTTTGGATTTCACGGATTGAGGTATTTATGAATGATTTGTAGTGACGTTTTTTTGTATCAGTACACTGTAGACGAGTACATAATTATCGGGAAAAATCAAAAAAATCACTTTCGGTCAGAAATAAAATACACATGAAAAACTCTAATGATTAGAACTTCAACTACTTCGGAAATCAGTTATTGAGGTAAACGTGGTATTTTTGATTGAGTTAGGGCGACGATGTTTTGTTATCATTAAACTGTACTCGACTAACTATATAATTATCGAGAAAAAAAATTACTTCCGTTCGGTAAATACCGAAGAAAAGCTCTCTACAGATTCAAGATTTGACGATTTTGGATTTCACTGGTTGAGGTAAAAGTAGTACTTATAATTATGTTACGACATTGATTTTAGGTATTAATTCAACGCCGACTAATAAATATATAATTATCGAGAAAAATAAACAAAAATAATCACTACTGATCGGATATACTAAAAAAATGAAATAATACCTGTCAGTGAAATCCAAAGTAGTCGGAACTACTTATCAGTGGAGTTTGTCCTGTGTATTATCCGACCGGAAGTGATTTGTCAATGTTTCCTCGATAATTATATAGTTATTAGTCGGCGTTCTATTGATACCTAAAATCAATGTTCTAACATAATTTTAAGTACCACTTTTATCTCAACGACGACTCAACTAGTGAAATCCAAAATCGTCAAAACTTGAATCTGTAAAGAGCTTTTCCTCGGTATTTTCCGTCCGGAAGTGATTTTATTGTTTTGTTTCTCGATAATTATATAAGTATTAGTCGGCGTTGAATTAATACGTAAAATCAACGTCCCAACATAATCCTAAGTACCACTTTTACCTCAACCACTCAACCAGTGAAATCCAAAATCGTCAAAACTTGAATCTGTAGAGAGCTTTTCTTCGGTATTTTCCGTCCGGAAGTGATTTTATTGTTTTGTTTCTCGATAATTATATATGTATTAGTCGGCGTTGAATTAATACCTAAAATCAACGTCCTAACATAATTCTAATTACCACTTTTATCTCAACCACTCAACCAGTGAAATCCAAAATCGTCAAAACTTGAATCTGTAGAGAGCTTTTCTTCGGTATTTACCGACCGGAAGTGATTTTTTTCTCGATAATTATATAGGTACAGTTTAATGATAACAAAAATCGTCGTCCTAACTCAACCGAAAACACCATGTTACCTCAATCACTGAAGTTCAAATTAGTTGAAGTTTTTAATCAGTAGAGTTTTCAAGTGTATTTTCCGACCAAAAGTGATTTTTAAAATTTTTTTCGATATTATATACACGTCTACAGTTTAATAACACCTAAAATCAACGCCCGTAACTTAATTCTAAGCGGTCATTTTACATCCCCAAGACGAATTTGAACGAAGTGATCGCTAATTTAAACTGTTCGCCGTGTTACGGTTCAGGTTACTTTGGGACGTCACGTGACCGCGCCCTATAAATACCGTGATTACACTACACTATCCGAAAGGCCGAGCCCAAAAGTATCGTTTGATAGTTTATGATTTAAACGAAAGGACAATTATATTTTTAACAACGGTCACTTTAATCAATTAAATCAATCAATTTAATGTGTTTAGACAAGAGTAATGATAACTCTCCTTTTTTTCTCCTGCTCCATGATTTTTTTTAACTTCTTAAATTTCGGGGGGGAGGGGTCCGGACCCTGGCTGTAATCAGCTCGAAATATATCTCTCCGTAAAGAAAATCAAAGGGCATTAACATGCCAATTCTGTATCTAAGTATTTTACTTCATTTTTATTTTTAATTGTTACCCCTTTTGACAATCAGTTTTCAACAGTTTTATTACAAGATGGCATGCTTAATGGTGATTATAAATAATGAATATGAAATAAATGCCTAGTGGTAGTCTCACTATCCTTATTAAACTCATCTGCAGCCGTTTCAAAATATTGATATGGGTAAGAAAACCAGAGGAGAGAAGCATACTCAAAGACTGGTATGATAAGAGTTTTAAAGAGAGTGATTTAGTAACCCAAAAGTAATTTGGCATTGCTACATATGTGGCTACATCGGGCTGAGATCCAAAAGCGATATCACTTCGTTCGGGATTTGTTAATGATTTTCAGTGCAGTATCAGTTGAGCTCTAGTCGAAGGCAACTGGATGAGTATATGTAATGACATGTAATGAATATGTAATGACAGCATGCCTAGAAGCGTGATGTCTAAAGTGCTCAGACAATATCATCAATTCCATAGGGTGTTTGCCGATGGCGAGAATCATCCAGGTAGGCCACTTGAAGGTAAATCGTTATATTATCTGCACATAGCAGACATATTACTGTGGATGATATTCAGGAATAGATTTTACAGGAATAGAGCCCGATCTTGGGGGATACATGATAAGATTTGATACCACCTTTAAAGTGAGCTCCAGAAAACCTGGCCACCAGGAATCGATTGTTTACATCTCTAGCTTCTTAGCCAATGCCGTAATGGGCCGGAAATTTCATACCCATTAAGTTCATATAATGAGATCTCATGGTTTATTCTGCGACCTTTAGAGAGGTATAACAGGATTCAGTCCACTTGATGATGTTGGATGAAGTTATGTAGTAGAATAATATTTGTGGAAGTACACTTTCCACGCCAAAATACGTGATGTATACTAACAATTAAGTGTCCCGGATCAAACTTTAAACCGTCTAAGACCATCCTCAATATTTAAGCTATAACACATTGTTTCACTATGGAATGTAATATTAATAAATTTGTGGCTGGGGTACTTGAACAAATGCATTTTAAAACATCGTGTAGCTTAGCGTTTTACTCTCTTAACAAAGTAATTTGTTAAATTATTAAAAACTTAAGGCTGGTCCTACAATTTTATAGAAACCAGAAAATTAATCACTATGTCATACACACTGTTTTATATTAAAATACTAAGTTGCAGTTGTTCCAAATTGTAGGCATGCAGTACCTGACATCTATTTCATGCTTCTCTTAATTATTTCCAAGCTGGCAGTTGCCCGCAGCTTCGCACTCAATTTCGTAGGGTTTAAACCCATATGAGTACTTCTGCTTCTATATCTCCAACGCCAATATTGAGTTTGCCTTTTGCCACAATCAAGAAAGTATGTTAAAAGTGTAAATTTATGGTAATTTTAATTTACTTCGGTCTTCGTATTTTTGTTCCAAAGCTGATTTTGTCTCTCCCGATCAAGAAAAAATATATATACATTCACAGCTCTGAGAAGCTTACTTTTGTCAAAAGGCAACTTAGATAGGTTTCATAACATTCCTTAAATGTATAGTAAAAGTCAGACTACATTGCATCTCATATCTGCTCTACTAGCAGTTACTCGTTCCTCTGTAATTTATAGTAGGCAGTAGGTGTTGTACGTTTATGACCACTGCTGAGTGCTGGTTCGAGTGAAATATATTGCCGACGCTAATGTTGAGTTTGCCTTATTGCCACGACCAAGAAATTATGTCAAAAAGTTTATAATTATGGCCGTTAAAAAAGTATTAAATATTGGTTTTATGTGTTAAAATTTAATAAGTTAACTGCAGCCAATATAAGCTCCATCTTCAACAATTCTGCTCTAGTATTGAGCAGTAATACAAACAACAAATCAAGGAGCAGCTGATTGGGGTAATAGAATGAATAGAGAATATTAAAGTGCTTCTTGTAGTTTATGGGTTAATATTATATCAGTTTATTTGTATATATTTGGACTCTATAGGATTGTTATTCAGTATTTTGAATGTTTCCGTATAAAAAATTGATCTACATTACCGAGCGAATTAATAATTTTTGTGAAATTATGTTGACCGATTGCACCGTTTTGGAACACCTATTGAGTGGAAAAATCTCTTTGTTTTGTTGGTTTTGGAGAATGAAAAGCTCAGAGAGAAACGGAAGCCAAAACTCAATATTATAAAATTTTTGTCCTCAAGGCTTAAATTTAATGCCGTTTTGTTGTACGTATCGTTAAACAGCCTTTACAGTGATAGTTGGATAAAAGATTGTATTTTCTTTGTATTGAAATAATAGATCAAGTTGTTAGTACTGAATCTGTTATAATGGCTGATCCAGTAAGTAAATACAAATTTAAATATTCATTATTCATAGTCTAATCTAAACACCAAATGAAATACTTTATAGGCTAACAGGTTACAATTAAAAATCAATAACATCATCGTGTATGTTATATGTTGTATGTTAGGCATACCTAATGCTGGTTTCTATAATCCCATATTTTGAAATTTAGTTTTGTAATAAGCCTATGCTATTATTCCTTTCATATGAAGACCCTTTCTTAATCTCTAATGTTATGGTAAGTTACATGTTTTCAAGGAAAAAATATGCCCTAATGGTATTTCAAGTTTACTTGAGAACTCAGTTTTTAACCCTTTTACTGCCGGCCATTTTTTTATTGTACCAGTCAAAATTGCCAAGGAGGAAAATCACTGTTGTGCATTCATTTACAAAAAATGCTGTATCTTTTTTATTTTTCATTAGATTTGCATGAATTTTTATTTTATTTACTCGTATTTAAATGCTGTTTTTTAAATAATAAAAAGACATTTTAATTTGAAACAAACACATTATTTATTTTTAAAAATGATATAAATAAAAAATAAATAAAAAAAATAAAAACTGTGTTTGGCATCTGATAATTTATTTTTAAAATTATACTAAAATTATGAGCATGATATCATTATAAACTAGAGCAATTGCTTAGAACACATACCAAATTTGAAGGTGCTACCTTGAAACATAACTGCACTATGAGGATTTTCCCAAAACTGGTAGGCCTCCTCTAGGCCTACCAGTGGAATTTGAAGGTAAACTTATCTGTGCCACATCCCCCTCACTATCTAATAACTCCTCATTATCTGATGGTAAGATACAGTCAGGATCGTCATCAGTGTCATCCACATCACTTTGATTGTCATCAATAGCCCTAACAATAATATCAGATTCGTTCTCGGCATCGGAATCTGACAAATTCTGAAGGAAATCGTCACTTAGTTCGTCTTGCACTTACTTATTGTTCCCTCACTCACAGGAGAGTTAGATGTAACTCTTTTACTCATTTTATCCTTGATCAACAAAAGTAACACTTCAAAAAACTTTCGATAACATTGTAAACAACAACAATGAACGAAGATTTCAGTAACATAATCCGATCATCTGGTTTTGACAGCTGTCTAGGTAGTTCGTCAATTCTAGTCAAAGACGACAAAAATAGAAATCCAAAGTTCTTCAAATGGCTTCTTTCATTATCCTTTGCTCCTAAACAACCAAAATACCGAATATTTTGGCATTTGAGCATAACAGTAGCCAGTAACGATAAAAAAAACAGACGTCCGACATATCGGACGTTGGCGTTTTCGGCAAAAATGCCAACGTCCGATATGTCGGACGTCGGCAGTAAAAGGGTTAAAAAAGGACACTACCTATTTTCTTTGAGTGAAACTCAAAACCAATAGAGCTTAGTCCTAAAGAGGCTAAACAGTGTAAGAGTGTCACATTCAAAAGGTTTATTATGGTGGTGCTGCGATTTATATTTTTAAGACATGCACAGGTAAATCTTAAGCTCAGCGACTACCGCTCCGATCGCCGTAATTTTTTGCATTCTAACACAGGTTAACGTAATTTCACCGAAAAAAAATAGTCCCGATTATCGCCGTAGCCGTTTACTCCCCCCCCCCCAAAAAAAAATTTTTTGGAAAAAATAAAATTAAAAAAACCTGACTGACAGTGCATTTATTCGTTTTTTTTGGTGTTATTAGTTCGTAGGGCACGTAATTTCACCGAAAAAAGTAGTCCCGATTATCGCCGTAGCCGTTTACTCCCCCCCCCCAAATAAAAATTTTTTGGAAAAAATAAAATTAAAAAAACCTGACTGACAATGCATTTATTCGTTTTTTTGGTGTTATTAGTTCGTAGGTTAGTAGTCCATGTACTAATTCTAGTATAAACTCTTATCTTATCAGTAATAAACGCGTGCCGCGTATCTTTTGCCTGTAATGAAACCTGCTGTTCTGTCTGAGTGTTGTGTGTGTAAGCAGTCATGCGTGATCTGGGCTTGGACTTTGCAAGCTCGAGTTAATTTTTTTTCTAAAAGAGCAAGCAGCGCGTGATCTGAATTTTGAATAGGCAAGCTAGGGTCTTTTTAGGGTGTGACAAGAACCATCGCAAGCCATGTCAATAACTTCACTAATTATTCCTTGTCCATGTGGGTTTGTTTGTGTACGTCTGGCGGTCAATCGAAGCCGTCCTATAGGTTACGTGACCCGTCCGGCCAATCGGAAACCTTCCTGTTTGTCACGTGGCTACTGTCAATTCATCAAAACGTCCATGGTCGGCCATTGTTTTTAGTTTGATAGTCGAAAATCTTGTTATTTATGTGTTTTGTATTGCCAACATTGTACTGCCGTAAAACTGGTTTTTATATGTTAGCGATAATCGGGACTATTTTTTTCGGTGAAATTACGTTAACCTGTGTTAGTACGAAAAACCTTACGGCGATCGGAGTGGTAGTCGCTGATCTTAATATTTACCCATGCACATATTATTCTAAAGGCTGCAGTATAATACGTGTCCCACACTCGAATTGTCGATATTCATGGTTATCGAATCACTGATATTACAGTAATATAACGAATAATAATTGTGAAGCTAAGGGCCGACCCGGTATCAATTTACAATAACGTGAACATGGAAAGGTATGTTCATTTTTTTTCCTGAAAACTACAATTTTTTCCTGAAAACAGTAGTGAAGAAAAAATTTGTCGGCAACGAAAATCAAAGGAGTTACGATTTTTTGAAATCCTTTGAAAACTCTGTTTTTGACAGTACCTCTGGCAACACTATCCATATTTGACAGTTTGGTATTACTCCGCGGCTCTCTCAAATAAAGAAGGGACGCCATTTTGAACTATTTTGTTCCTCCGTGTCTATTCTTAACCTCCTAGTTCAGTAGTGGTAATGGCACACCTTTGTGTTGGATGTTCGTTATCTTACATGGAAGCAATTCGTAAAGATGAGTATGGAGTTTTACAATTTTATGTAAACCATGGCCTGAACATTAAGGTAAGTGATAAGTTTCTGAAATGATGCTGACTAGCACGTTAATCCTGTCAACGATGCCTGCCCGCTGCGCAATGCTGCGCACTGCTTGCTCTTTTAAAAAAAAAATTAACTCGAGCTTGCAAAAGTCGAATCCCAGATCACGTGATGCCCCTGCTCCTTAACGCAATAATGCCCGAAAGGCATCAATATAATGCAATAATATACTTTCCCCCCAGTTTATATGCACCTGTGATAATAATACTCGGTTATAAATGCCCAACCCATGAAAAAAAGTCCATTTTCCATAGTCACGCTATTGTAAATAAATACCACCGACCCTACAAAATACAAGTTTTACGTTACCTATTGCTATCGCCCTCCTGAACAAAACAATGTAAGGTTTCAATAGGTGGAAATTAAATTAGAGTATAGTTCAACTGTTATGACATCTTTACAGTAACAATTTAATTATTAATAAAAACTTAGGTTATGTGTATTTATAAAATTAACTAATGAAACTGAGTTACATTTAGGCTACTTACTTTTTACTATTTTGGGGTAGGGTATGATAAGCGGACCCGGTTTTTTATATCGAAACTGGCAAACGATATTACTTAATCATAACCATCGATATAATCAATTGATACTAATTAATTATTTTGAACAATTAACGTATATAATCTATATCAACAGCTGGAAACACTTTCAAATAATACACGTAAGGTAATATTTCAATTTTACATAAGTAACATGTTGATTATTAAAATTGCAGTCAATTTTAGAAAACTTCACAACATTGCTTTAAAAGATTATTAGACAAGTTTTTCGTGGTTTCAACATTTAGGACTCGTACCGAAAGACCCATTATGTGAAACTTGTGGGAAAGAAACAAATGTAACTGTGAGAGGAGCAAATATGGTCATCTTCAGTTTTCTTAATTTTGGTTATAATAATTTGTTTGATCACTGTTAATATTAAATTCACATTTTAATTTAAAACATGTTTGTTATTGAGGACTATAAATACTTTTATATCGATTGATAGTCTAGGATTTGAGATGCGAATATTAGATATCAATGATTACATTCTTCGATATAAAAAAACCGGGTCTACCTGCTTATCGTACCCTAGGCCTACCCCTATTTTGAAGCATAAATGTGTCTGACACCTTGCGACACAAATTAAACATGTACATCACCATTGTACTTGTGGCCATTACAGATGGGCAGTATTAGTGTCTGTAACAGGTTAATCAGTGGTGATAACCTATTACCAGGATATTGTTATTTCATTAACACCTGGGCTAAGTGATATGGAGTTATCATAACGACTCTGGTATTAGGTTACTTGGTAACCAGTAACAGCTGTTTCATGTAAGCAATTAAGTTAAGAATGGAAATTTCACGCTATGGAATGTTATTACGTGAAATAAGTAGGTTTAGATTAGGTTACATAAATCTGTTACTAGTAATACCAAAGTAAAAAGATAACCTTTATGAGGGCTCATGTGATCAGACCTTGAATTTGGGTATTGTCTCGAGGGGTTTCCTTTTCTTGCCAGAGGTGAAAAGAAAAATATTAACTGTTTGTTTTTATAATACTTACGAATGAAATTACCTACTTATATAGGGTAATAACAAAAAATTACCTACTTATATAGGGTAATAACAAGTAGTAGATACGGACAGATTGGAATCCTTCTCGCTGATACAGAGCCTGTTTCTTTCTAAGAATGTAGTTTTGTTAAGTTCGCGGTAAGAAAAATTTGCAAAAATAGTGGCCTCTGGTTTTAGGTAACGTGGTAGAGTAAACATATGTACTTTGTTTTTCAAGGTAGGTGCTTCAGTTTTTGTGTGAGCGTTTCTAAATAGATGTAGAATAGGTCTAGTATATTCATTTTTTGCTGTTGGCCTATAAAAGGCAGTTATACGTATTCAAACTAAAAGAAGTGTATTTTTATATAGTACTATACATAAACAAAAAATACATGTTAGTAAACAATGCCAAATCTATTTTCTACTCGAAAAACAAGCACATTGTTAGGCTAAAAACAAGATCTTGTTCATTTTTCCAACAATAAATACAAAAGTTATACATTTGTTAATATAAGATGTTTAAATTTGTAAAATTGGTTGCACATATTTTATGAAAACAAACTAGCATTTCTCACAAGTTCTGCAAGTATGTGATAAGAGTAGTTATGTAGCCTACATATTAGAGATAGGACAAAATTAACGTCATGAGCACTCTAATATTCTGAGCTTCAAATCAGGTACTGACTTGGGTGGTTTTTTTTTTTCTGTCAGAGGTGTATACTAGTACTTTTCTGTGGTGTGATCTGAGGTCGGGAAAGTACTGATCAAAAATGACCCTGATCATACTTCTTTACTGCCAACCTGCACTTCTGGCTGGAAAAGGAAAAAGATCTCTCAAAACAATAGCCTATCTAAATTCAAGGCCAGATAATTTTTAAGTGCTTATAAAGGCTTAATTTAAAGTTTCATATCTATAATACATGTACCTATCTACCTATATTGTATAACGACAAAGAGCGATTACCGACAGAGGATAGCAGATTTTAGTTTCTTTCAATATATTTCAATTATTATGTTTAGTTCTTTTTTGACACTATTGTAATCATCCCAGTTGTTATTAAAATTATGCACCTTGTAATATACATGAATAGTAAAACAGTTGAAGTTGATAGCAATTGTAGAGAATTTCCAATAGCTTGCTCACACTTGGACAGTTTGTGTAGTGGGTGTTGTATTTAGTTTTTTTTGGACTGTGTGAGAATTAAAAGGTAAGATATTTTTTTCATTTTAAGTCATGTTCTTCAGCTTGTCAAGGAACTTTACATTGTTTACTGTCATGGCCATCTCTCTCTTGCCACATAGAACAATGTATTTAGGTGAACTAGTAATATTTTTAGTTTCTCAAGTATAGACTTACAGATTTTACTGAACTGTACTATCTTGAGGGATGTTTTTCGTCCACACAGCTGCGCTTACTGATCTAGAAAGTGAATAGGCTGAAAAAACAAAACAGTTTTGGAAAAATCTTGAGGAGTATTAGGTCATAGTAATACCTGCAGCCATTACTGGCTGCAGCAGAAGCTTTTTTCAGGTTGATGGCGTAGAATGAAAATCATCCTTCTTAATGCTTGGAGCCAAAAAACTCACATAACTGTTATGCCTTACATACTAATAGCCAACCAACTCCCATTGTGCAATCTTAAAATATAACGTGAGAAGAACATTAATTAATAGTTATATTTTTTGTTTTCTTTGTGTTTCCCATTTTTGTTTTACCTAATTTAACATTCTACATGCTTAACAAGAAACATATCTCAAAACTGTATGAAAGACATTGTTGGTGACAAATAAATTGTATACCTTCCGCAATTTGCAGACTTTTTTAAAAATTGGTATATTTGCTATAAATATTTACTTTACCCATTTCACATTATTTTTTATTTTTTCAAAAGGAAAATGCTAAACTGGGAACAAAAAGTATATATACCCATTAAAATTTTGCATTTTTATATTTGTGTTTAGAGATATGAGGGTCATTCAATAATTAAAGAGACAAAATAGTCTGGAAAAGAAACCGTCTATTTTTAGAAAACAATACTTTTACTACCTTTCAACATAATTCCCTGGAACAATTATACACTTGTTCCAATGGGGGCTACAAGGTTTTTTATGCCGGTTGCAAAGAACTCTTTATCATGATGTTTGAACCAATTACCCACAAATGTTTTCATGTCCTTGTTGTCTTGGAACCTTTTTTCACAAAGTCTTTTCTTCAATGCAGCAAAGAAATTGAAATCACTAGGTGCTAAATCAGGATTCTAAGGAGAACGAGGCAGTACTTCCCAGCCAATTTTGTTGATAGTTTCACGGGTTAGTTGAAAAGTATGAGGACGTGCATTGTCTTGCTGGAGAATCACATTTCTCCTCTGAGATTCACAATATTTCTCTCTCATGGCCTTGTTCAAAAGCAAATTCGAGTAGTATTGTTCATTGTACACTGCTCTTTGAGATAATAAAAAACTCGAGCTTCAGCATCGGCACGAATAATGTCATCAATTTGACTTTCAAGTGAGGGAGTTGGGACTACAACTGGTGGGCTAGAGTGGTGTTCGTCAGTTACTGAGTCACAACCATTTTGAACTGTTTTAACCATTTGTAAAACTTTCCGCTATTAATGCAACCCTTACCACAAACTTTAGACATTCTACAGTATGTATCTACTGATTTCTTGTCTTTAGTAAGTAAAAAACTAATAACAGAATGTTGTTAACTAAAGTGGAATTTTCAAGCAGATGTACAATCTTGAAATGTATTTTTGATTTTATAAACAAAACAATGTTAATACATCAGCCAATCAGGGCTTATCCCAGTGATCCCTACTTAAAAACATAATAGTACCAAACTTCCCCTACCAACAGTTTTTTTCCCCAGAACAATTTGTCTCTTTAATTATTGAATGACTCTTGTATAAAGAAAATTATTTACAAACAATACATTTTAGTTGTATATGTTGGTAAGATCTAAAAATGTATAGGTTTTTGGCGCTGTTCAACCAAACTGCAGCTTTGATCATTTACAACTCGAAAACCTGTGGTCTGATTAAGACCAACTTTTTATGTAAGATACAAGTATAAAAGGTATAACAGCAATAACCCCCTAAAGGTTCAGTCCATATGAAATCAACACACTAACATAAAATATGCACTTTTCAAGAAAATCAAAATTTTGAATTTAATTTAATAAAAAAAATATTATTACCAGAGTATGTTGTGTTGTATATCAAAAGAAAGAGCATTTAAAACTGAGTAAAATGAAACCATTCCCATCTTTATAGCTTGGTGAGAAGAAAAGGTTTGGCGATATTAAAGTATGTTGGTTGCGGTTATTTGGTGATTTTTGAGAAACTTTACATAGCCGTAACTTTGAAACAGTTTGAAATATTTGGGGAAAAATTGGCAATATTATTAATCTGTATGAGGACTACCTTCATAACAAATTTCATAAAATTCTGAGATGGTCATGTTTCTACCCTGTATTAATGTAATAGGGAAATTACCTTAAAAACCATTTTTTGTTTTGTATAAAGTGTTACAAGTAAAGAAAAGTATTGTTTTTAAGTATGAATTTTTAGAATAACATGAAAAAATTATTAAATTTAAATTTTATTATTGATTGGGCGGTTATATGGTTTTATTAAGGTACTCCTGAAGTCATTGTCCTGAGTGTATAATTTTGTTAACCATTATTTACAATGTTTAACCTTTAAATAAGATTTAATTGATTTAATTTACAGCGCAAACTGCCAGACTGCCCAGGGCGGAATATCGTAATTCTAGAAAGTCTCATTACGAATGGACCTAATCACGAATGCTTGTGAGTCCTTTACATCGATAGACTACTTGTGATATTTAACCTAAATTTCAAATAGACTATAATATGCTATCAATTTTTGTGCAATAAACTCATATGATTTGTGAGCTGTTAAAAATTTGTTGTGGAAACAGAAGTATAGCATACTAATCTAAAAAAAATTGGTTTTAGAACACTTTATGTAATGTGGGTAAAGTAAATATTTTCTGGTATCATTTTGTTCTCAATGAACACCTTCACTGCTGGTCTATACTCAGTGACATTGAACATGTTATGAAGCCTATGCGCCGTAAGGCATCTGTCGTAGTCAATGTGTTAAGTAAAGAATACCACATTCGATGATGATGTTGATGTAATACCTTATAAATATATATGTAAAATTCTTTTGGTACGCAACATTTTTTTAAAAAGTGGCTGTAACAAATTAAAAGAAGATGGAGGTATATCTAGGAAAATAGTTATAATGTAAATAATAGATATACATAGATTTTTTTTTATATGAGAAACTTGAAATTCTCATAAGTCAAACTCATTGCCGTGGCAACATAACATTACACCTATAATAACACATCATTTGTTATCACAACGTTTAATCCTGATATCTTATTACAACTACAATAAAGATAAATCTCTAAACATGATAAATTTATAAACAAGACCCAACACTGTTAAAGAATAGTGAATTAGTTACAATGCTTGAAGGAACAAATTGATTGTCGTTGGTTTTCTATGATGTTAAATATATCACTGACGTTATAGTTAAGGTAACAAAAGGAACAAATTAAGACATCATATTATTCAGCTGTTCATCATGTTTGTGGTATAATAAATAGTAATGAACAATGTAAATAAATGGATAATTTGTTGGTGAATATTTACAATTCTCACCGTTGTTTATTTTTCAAATGGAAAGTAAATGAGAAGTGATTAGGATAGCAATATTAATGAACTCTCGAAGTGGCATGTGGTGCATGTAAGTCGTGAAAGGAGTTATGTTTAGAGCATTGGTTAAGGTTCAAATAATTATAAAAAAAATTAAAATGCTACCAGTAGATCTAAAGTACTGTGCCACTACTGGATCATACACACAGAATTTCAAATGTTAAATAAAACTGAGGTAAGACCTAGAAAATTTTTCAATTTCTCAATGTAGAGACTTTCGTATGTATCCTAATATTAATCCATGATAATGAAGAATAATTTTACTAAAGATATACCAAAACATATTTGTCTATGAAAAAGTGACCTAACGGATATACCTGCTTATTATGCATGTGCTTGGACCTATCCTTTCAGAGGGCTTACCAACCAGAGAGCTAATTGCCTTACCCGAGGGCCTGCCACCCTAACTGAGAGCTAAATATGTTTTAGCAACTTTCTGGTTAAGATTACATTGTTATGGGTTTATGGTAGGATGTAGGCTATCAGAAATTTTTGCTCAAAAATTCCACTCAAAAACTAAATACGGAGCGATACATTGTGTAAATTGTTGCAAGCACTCTGAGATAAAAACACAGAACAAACCTCCATTATGGATTTTTTTGTTATTGGTATGAGACATTAGAACTTGATTGAAGTAGGTACATCTTCACAAATGTTAAATATTTTCTATTAATAGGTAAATCTTTTCTAAAGGACTTGTTAATTTTTAACGTGCTAAATTGAATGTTTGATCATATATCTCTGGAAAAAGGTAGAGACCTCTCCAGTGTAAGTAGTGTAAGCTAAATTATGCCCTTTGTTGGATCTGTTAGTGGTAGCTTTCTAGATATAGATGTCAGTTTTGGCAGAATACGTACAAATGACAAAAAATATGCCTAGGCAGATAAAATAATCAACAGTAAAAAGGTCAAGACCATTCAGAATCTGGAATGATTGGTCTGAGCTACACAGTGGAATTTTGTTGACAGGTCTCAGTGCCAGTTACTGTGTTGAAGTCTCCTGACGGCAGTATCAAGCTGGAGGACAGTAACATCCCACAACAGCGTATGAATGCCCTCCATAGACCCAGGGGCAAAATGCGGGGTCCCATCCATCACAGACAGCCTGCGGTCGAACTATCTCTGGAGGATGCTGCTAAGAGGGTAGGAATAGTGAATTTGTAAAGAGCAGATGAAACTATTAAATCAAATAAAAATGTATCCTCATATCTTGTGTATATATATATATATATATATATATATATATATATATATATATATATATATGTATCATTGATATAAAAATAATCACTTAAATTTATATTTTACAGTTTTTCTAATTAGTGTTTTATAATTTCGTAGGAGTAATGACATTGTAAATTTAACAGCAGCATAACACTGAAAATGCAGTGGGTAAGTGAGTAATGAATACCCCTCCTTCCCCATATAGCAATAGTAGATCCTGGCTTGTGGTTTTTGGAACATTTTTTACCAATATAAGTTTAATTTAGTGTTGTTGCCAAACTATTTAGTCAATTTATTTTTCTTATCGATGTATGCACAAGGGGAGTCTAGAAAGTAACAACATTTGTTCAGAAAGTTAGTTTTATTACAGTGTTATAAAGTGAAATTATATTTTAGAAATAAATATATCCAGGAAGTAATTTATGTTTACGAAATGAAATTATGATCTTTTTAGCTAGTTCCCTTTGAAATCTGAGAATATGTCAGAACCATGTGTGTAATAGATGAATTATGAATATCTTTTTCAAAGTTCAAATAAAAAGAACCAGTCTCGGCATGGAGTAAGGCATCGTACTAAGAATTTGAGTTAGACATGGGGTAAGTTCAAACTCTACCTGAATAAGAGCACTTGTTTATATCTGTAGTGCCCACTTATTCCTGTATTGTCTAAACATGAATTAATTTCTCTGTTCAGGAGATGCAAGCGTTGCCATCCAAGACACCAGTATCAGTGCTGCAAGAGCTGCTGAGTCGGCGAGGTACAACGCCCAAGTATGAGTTGGTGCAGGTGGAGGGAGCTATCCATGAGCCCACCTTCCGATACCGAGTCACTGTTGCTGAAGTTGTTGGTCAGTCCATATTGATTGAATCTGATGTATTGTATATTAATGAAATTTGCATAAATGTACAAATTGTACATAAGTTTAAAATAAAAATGTATTAAATATAATTTGTAGTCATAGTAAAAAACCGTAATCGGTGTGTGACTGTATATGGGAATTGTGGCTGGAGATGTTTGTAGAGAGATAGGAAATTGTCGTATAAAACTGCTCATAAAGAACTTATTGATTCTATCTGTAAGCAATAGAAAATGTGGTTTCTTGCCACGGGCCATGTGTATGGCACTCTGTGGGAGAGTAGACAAGGGAAACTGAAGTATAAAAAAACTGACCTTTTCACCTGGTTTTTCTTGCTGTTCCTGTGTCCAGTGTGTGTAGTAGGTTTTAAAGAAGTTCCCTCTTGATTTTGAGTAAGTACAAGAAGCGCAGTATTTTCATTTAGATTTAGTAAATTCATGTGTTATATGTAAAACTAGTATGATTGTTTATTTTCAGGGACTTTTATTAATATTAATAATTTATAATAGAGATAACTTTATAAAAATTACTTACTGAAATTTGGTTGAAACTGATTTGAAGCATATCTGAAAGTTCAGAATAATATTTGAAATTAATTGAATAAAATGATTCAGGAAACAAATTAAATTAATAACGGAATTAATTGAAAATACAAAACTATTGGAATTAAATTATGAATTTGACTGTGGAGATAAATTTTATTCAAATCTTACATATTATTAAAAAACAGAAGAAAATGTTGTGAACAAATAATTGTATATACTGTATATGTTTTTCAGTGTTGTAAACGAGAAATGGACCTAATTGAATGTAAATTGAGGTTGATAAACAAATTGATGAGCAAATACATTTTATTTACATACATAAGTAGACTATAAATACTTAAATATTTTTATATTCTATTATTAAATTAATACAAAGACTAATAGTCTAATTTAATTTTTATACATGTTAAATGCCTAGATGTATTTTTAGAAATCCATCTCGGATTAATTGCCAGGCAGGATGCTAACCAATACATGACAGAGACCTCACTTTTTGATTAAATTATTTAGGTGTTTCCATCACATAATATATGTGTTTAAATGTGCCAACTAACATGTGATCTAAAGAGTAATGATCTGTTTATATTATAATAAGTTATAATGAACAGTTTTCTATACAGACTGCATGATATTCTCTATACTAATACTAAGCATATACATTTCTTTGCAAACTAAACTTCAGTTAAATCAATATTGGTTTTTCATATAGCATTTCTTATTTTATTATTAATACTTTGTACATTCTAGATTTGAACTGGACAGCACGCACAGACTTTGTTCTATGTGCTGTCAATTTTCATGCATTAACATGTACAAGTGTTGGAAATTTGTTTTTGAAAATAAAATTTATTTGAGTTTGAGTTTGAGTTTATTAACTTTTTGTAGATATGTAGTAAAATAATTAAATATAAGCTATTGAAATTGCCTGTATGTTTGTAAAACACAAGAACACTAGCTACTTAAATAAAAATATTAATATAGATTCATTGTTACAAATAAATTTGTTGTTGTTTTTGTATAGATGAATGCTTGGCTGTATTATGACTAGTTTATGTCTGAAATGATATTTTCATTAAATGCATAAAACACGTTTTGTTGCAGCCATGGGAATTGGGAGGTCCAAGAAAGAGGCAAAACATGCAGCTGCCAAGAATGTGCTGGACAGACTAATCGGGAATGCAGATCCTAATATGATCAATTCTATGACAAACTCAATCAATGAACAGCTCTTGTTAGTATCTGTTTCAATTTTAACGATTTGTAAAATATTTTGTAGTTTTGTAGTGTACAAAGCATATGTAGTGTGTTCATGATTACTGAAAAGTATAATTGTTACAACTTGCCACCTAATCGAGGAAACTGAGTGTACGTCAGGAATCTTGTAGAATGAGGGAAATGTCAATAATTATATTTTTATAAAAGAGTATGAAATTACAAATAATTGAAACTGGTTTTTGAGTGGGAGGTGACTAATACTGTTCATTGCAGTTTATAAGATGTTATCGTGAATCTGAATGAAGATTGATGATGAGTGAACAATGGTGTTACCGAATTGTTTACAGAGTGTGTTGACAACACCTGATTGTTACAATGTATAGTCTGACGATATGTTTGAGAGCTACCTCTGATGCTGGTTAATCCAAGACTGATTAGTCCAACCATAATATTGCTCCCAGAATGCTGGTTTAAAACAGTTTTTAAAATAATGTATTAGGTGTTCAGATATTGATGCCGGTTTTTTATTTTAGTACTAAAACATCATTTTTAATTAAAAAATGAACTAGAATCATTTTCTATGATTTACGTACAATGTTATCAAAACGTTATTAATAATCCTTATTATTTTAGTAGCCTGTTATTTTAATATTTTAGTGTATAAATGGGTGGATTTACTTAATTAGATATACCAATATTAGTTTTATTGGTTTCTTAGGACAAGAAGCTAAGATATTGTCCTTAGTTCTAAAAGGACCTTAATCCTGCTTCTGAATTGATAGGATATTCTGGATGGGTAAGGTTGGGGGTAGGGGTTGCCTTCTATCCATAAAAAAGGATTTTGGGCATTAATCTCAGTCATGTCTCCTTGGAAGAAGGGGAGGTCAGCTCTGTATCAGTCTCTCCAGTCAAAGCGAGCAGGTGTGGCATGCCCTTATATCTTTATACTAGTAACTGTCTTTAACACTTAAGCAGCCCCACTAACTCCAACAGTCATCCCCCGCAGTAGACTAAACCTACCATTCTCCCCTTGCACCTCTTGGGGTTAGTAATGTGCTGAACCTGGACATTTATAGGGTTGTCCAGATTTTTAGTGACACATCAGTTTTTGCTGTACCCAGTGTAGGTTCAACTGCAAGGTATAAACCAGCCTGAAGTGCACACTTCTGCTTATACCAATGTCAGTTACTACATATACTATTGGTAATATTTACATTAGTGTATCAAGAGAAATTGGCCCCAACATGTCTTACTAATTGTTCACGACTTATGCTGGAGATAAGATTCTGGTAAAACTATAAGGTTTCCTCCTCTACATACTTGTAAAATAAATAATAAACAGTTCTGGCTCACCCCTCTACTGGAATTTCTGAGGAGAATCTGAAAGATAACTATGGCACAATTAATAGAATAATTAATTTGTGTTCTCTTCAAGTGATAGTATTTCTACATACATTTTAATATTATGTACTTAATATTATTAAGCCAAGCCTATATTGTTGAGCTGTAGTTTCTTATAGTTAAAAGTTGAATTAATGTCAAAGTTAATATCTTAAGTTTTTCACTTTTGCTAATAAATCTTCTGTACTGCTAAATTGTTTTGAAATGAAATTTTTGATGGAACACAGACCTCTAACCCGCAATGCTGGACTGATGCCTGCAGTTTTCCAGAATTGGCTACTTGTATTTTCTAAACACACATAAATTGAAACTCACAATACACATACAGGTAAAATAAAAGTTACATTGAAACACAGGTATAAACGAAGTAGCTTAAAATAGGTTGTGGCAGTGAATTGACACTGTGGTATTTCTTATACATAAACGGGCTAGGATGAGATTGGAGCATATTTACATATGTACAGGAGGTGACAGAATTTTCTCGTCATCTAATTCAAAATGTTGAATACAGTATTAAAGTAGCTAATGTTTGGTTTAAAAATAGAATAGAGAATCAAAGGTTTTCAACCTAAAAAACTGAAATTTTAAACAAATTATTCAAGTGGCCAACCTGTGGCAAAACTTTAGTAAAAAAGCACATGTTATAAAGTTGCAAAGCTACTGTATCTTGTATTGAAATATTTTTAATATAAAAATTATTTAAATATAAGAAAAAATACATGTCTGTGTATTGAAGGTTGTTTACATTTCACAACCAACCAAAGACAACTAAACCATTTAATGTCATCAGTATGTTTAATTTTTTTTGGGCAAGTCAGAGATAAATTTAACAACAGTTATTTGTGGTAGTAAATAAATCGTTCTAGCAATGTTATTAATTTAGTGTATTTTGTGTTCTAAATATATACAGTAATTTTAATTATCTTTTTCAGAGATATTTTGTGATTATAACACAGTACAGTAGAACCCCTCATATCCGGCCTCGGTTTTACCGCACCTCGGTTTATCCAGCCACTTCCCGGAAGCCAATATCGAAATTATTTACCACGGCTTGCAGACGCGCAGTTGCACGCACTAGTCTCCCACGACTCGTATATTATTATGGTATAAATATTATTTTGGTGTATCTATTTGTTTACATTTTCCTGTGTTGTCCTCAGTTGAGCTAGTAGGTTTAACCTGTAAACAGTTCGTTGATTATTTCCAGTGCGGTTAGTACAGTACAGTACAATTGTTTTGTATCGTCAAATGTTGTGTACTGTAGGTTGGTTTATCCGGCCGAATCGTTATCCGGCCAGGGGCTCGGTCCCGTGGTGGCCGGATATGAGGGGTTCTACTGTATATACTATGTTTTATACAATACAAGCCTCTACAAAGAGTTGGGTGTGGTAGAGGCCATCTTGATTTCTGCCTCATAAAAACAATGTTGACGTTAAACTTGTTTATAATATTTTTTGGTTGCAGAATTATGGGAGATTTCTCCCATTAAGATATGATTAGTATGCATCCACATGCTGTTCAGTTTTAAAATATTTTTATTGGTTATTCCATGGTTCCCACCGGACCATGAAAACTGTGAAAAAAACTTGAAAATATCTACAACATGCGATTAAATAAAGCAACATGTGTTGTTACTGTTACTATGTTGTTAGGTCTGGTTCATACAAGAGCGAGAATTAAGCAAGTCTGATTGCGGCGATCGGTCTTGGCGCGATTTAGTAGTGTAACAGATTAAATAGAGTGTTTTACTTTAGTGAGTGCTAGCTGACTGACCTCTGCGTGCCGGAACGATGATCGCAAACAAACGCTACCACTACTACATCGCAGATGATAGCGGCGTGTCACAATGTCCCGGCGACATAGTAGTGTTTGGGCGAGCATTGAACGGTTCACACACCGGCTACCAGTTGCATTCAAACGGTAAACTTCAAGGGCGTGCCAATTTTTTCTTGAAATATGGATCTCTAAGGATTCCATAGATACTCAATAACATATAAACATTAACACATGTACACTATGATGTAATTATTTTCTTTTATTTTTATTTTTAATGTTTCATATAATGTCTAAGGACTAACTACAAAATCAAAACTGATTTATTTTGCTTTGTTTATTTTTGTCACTTGTAATCAGATAGGTCACTTTAGAAAAATTTTCTCAAGTCTATGAATAATTGTTTGCCTGACAATTTGTTATTCTTATTTATTGTACAATTATAGTACTTAATAAGTAGACTTTCTCACCAGCGCTAGTAGTTTCGCGTGGCAAAAGAAGTGAATTTAATAATGATTTGGTTATTTTACAAAGGGAAGCAAGTCAAAATTACACTTAAATTTTGGTATATATGACGCAATGTTATTATGTTTACTGTGAAAAAAATATTACTGAAATATTAACTTCTTGTTTTGGTTTAACTTAACATGTAAATAAGTAAACTAATAAAAATTTAACTGCGTTTTTTTAATTTGCTTAAAAGAGTACATCAATTTCCCCTATATTCAATTCGATTCCGATTTAAATAGTATCTACTAAAAATTTGTAATAATAAAGTTCAGTAATATTTATAATAACAATAATTTTATTTATATTAAGCAAAATACTTAATTGGGACATAAGAAAGTGTATAATTTATAGATTACATGAATAATCAATCATCAAATAGGAGCTCCCTTTTTTTGTTCTTTTTTCATAAATATTTGTTGTTTTATTTAGCATTCACCTTTATACATTTTTAGTAAAATTTTATGGGATTACAATTTTACTTGACTGCAAGAGTAATTCATTTACAATTTTCAGTTTTAAAATGATAGTTTTTATTTAGTAATTTTCTACATTTTAGTGTTGTGTTTTCAATTTTGATATCTAACATTTTATGCTTATATAAAAACAAATACTTATTTTAACAGACAGTTAATAAATGTAATAATATTTATTGCTATGAAACATTATTAATTGTGATAACCAAGATGGTTTGATTGTTCATCATTTCTTCTACAAAGAGTTCTATGTCGGACACACAGGCCTTCATATTTCAAGAAGAGTGGATCGTCCGCCACAATTGGTGATTGACTTGCAGCCTCTCTAAACCCTTCCAGTGCTCCCGCCGCTGTCGGCTGCGATCCTGTAGTAGTGGGTGGTTGGTTGTTTGTGTTCGTCGGCTGCGATCGGCCATTAAGTACTCGCTTGTGTGAACTGCTCCATAATGTGATTCAATACTTTACTTAGACCGGTTTCACACGGAATACAAAACACCGAACTCAGCTCTTCGCTTTCTATCACCGACTGCTCGCCTATTGGATTTGTGGAGTTGCAAACAAAGGGTGAGCATCGGTGCTTTTTGAATGCTGGTTTGAACGAAACACCTGAATTTAAGCTGAGTTGAGACGTGAGAACTGGCAACAGACGCTACAAGTACCGAGTGATCGACCACTGCATGTGCTCGTGGCGTGTTTTGGCACAAAACACTGAAATCAGCCACTGTGTGAGATAAACTCCATCTTTTTCTATTTTTATTCGTAATTTGTATAAAAACTGTCAACCGTGAAATTACTATTTTTATACCGGAAAAACTAGGAAAGACCCGAGAATTTGATGATTAAGATTGAGAGGGAATCCTGTTATTTAGAAAAAAAATCGCTAACTGTTTTATTCCTTTGTCATTTAAATATTCAAATTTGAAAGAAAACCTGGTGTTTGGATCTCCTGCATCAAATTTTGTGATGAAAATAAGGTTATTATATGTGATTGAAGTTTAACTATGGGATAAAATTCAAGGTTGTTTCAGTACAGCCGGTTCCTAAAACACACTGGCTGTGGAGGAATATTTATTTCTTATAATCACTCTACTCTGTTACCAAGTGCTGAGCAAAAGTGTGTGTCTCAACAGGACAGGGAATATGGTTTCACCGTATGAGGACAAGATTGGAGGTAACCCAATAGGTCTCCTGCAGGAACTGTGCATGTCGCGACGATGGCCACCACCCACCTACTCGACCGAGCATGAGGAGGGGTTACCCCACGAGCGCCAGTTTACCATCGCCTGCCTTGTCTTCAAATTTAAGGAAATAGGTAAGTTAAACTTAACATCTTAACTGAAATATTTCAAAATATATAATCTCAAGAAATTCATTTGTTTGTTCTATGGATAATCTTAAATTACTTAATAAACTGAGACAATGAGAGTAATTTGAGGGTTGATTTTTCTGGTTGGGGAGTAATTGGAGCTAAAAATTCAGCTGGACCATACATTTATCCCATTAAAAATTATATTGTCAATGGTAAAACACATAATAATTGTGATTTATATTTATTTTGAATTGTTAACATTTTTTATGCAGATACATATGTTAATGCACTGGGCAACCAAAAAGTGTACTTTCAAGTGATGTTAGTGTTAGTTATATTTTTTTCTTCATTATAATCAAGTTCTCTTTTTAAAACCAAAAATAATAAAGTATAATAAATGTAATTTAGTTGAGAGAAATCCTCAGAAGTTAGCTTGCCTTGCCAGTATAAACAAAACACATTGGCTGTTCTAAGGTTAACAGTGGCTGATGAATTTTATAACTTTTTCAATAAAATAAAGTAGCAATGGGATTCAATAAATTTTTCATTGTTTCCTTATTTGATGATAAATATTGCTATTATTATGAACTAGATTTGACTACTAATAATGTGAAAAAGTACTTACTAATCATTCTCTAGTAACAAAATGGAATATTTAAGTAAATCAAAAAACTTATATTGAATGGTTTGTAAGTGTATTTATTAGGTATGTATGTAGGTATACATATATCAGTCATTTACTCAAATAATCAACATGCATTTTAACACATTCACTGCTGATCTATACTGATGATTTTGAGTAGTATTTCTACGCCTTACGCACTAACATGTTTACTGCAGTCAAATGTTTATATTGTAGGATAAGAAGTTGAGGAAATGTCTCATTGCATTGAGTTCTATAAGTACTATTGTGTTGCTTTCAGTGACAGGATTTTCACTTTGGTAAGGTTGAGGATGAGGACCACCTGCTGTTAAAATCCCATGTTACATCCTTTGCGAGGAGAGATAGCAGGCACTTTGTCTGTTATATAATTTTGATCGAAGGGGGGGGGGGGGGTACTTGTTCATTTCCAGCTTCTTCCACTCCAAGTGGTCAGGCACTTTGCCTGTTATATAATTTTGATCGAAGGGGGGGGGGGGTACTTGTTCATTTCCAGCTTCTTCCACTCCAAGTGGTCAGGCACTTTGCCTGTTATATAATTTTGATCGAAGGGGGGGGGTACTTGTTCATTTCCAGCTTCTTCCACTCCAAGTGGTCAGGCACTTTGCCTGTTATATAATTTTGATCGAAGGGGGGGGGGGTACTTGTTCATTTCCAGCTTCTTCCACTCCAAGTGGTCAGGCACTTTGTCTGTTATATAATTTTGATCGAAGGTGGAGGGGGGTACTTGTTCATTTCCAGCTTCTTCCACTCCAAGTGGTCAGGCACTTTGTCTGTTATATAATTTTGATCGAAGGTGGAGGGGGGTACTTGTTCATTTCCAGCTTCTTCCACTCCAAGTGGTCAGGCACTTTGTCTGTTATATAATTTTGATCGAAGGTGGAGGGGGGTACTTGTTCATTTCCAGCTTCTTCCATTCCAAGTGGTCAGGCACTTTGTCTGTTATATAATTTTGATCGAAGGTGGAGGGGGGTACTTGTTCATTTCCAGCTTCTTCCACTCCAAGTGGTCAGGCACTTTGTCTGTTATATAATTTTGATCGAAGGTGGAGGGGGGGTACTTGTTCATTTCCAGCTTCTTCCACTCCAAGTGGTCAGGCACTTTGTCTGTTATATAATTTTGATCAAAGGGGGGGGGGGTACTTGTTCATTTCCAGCTTCTTCCACTCCAAGTGGTCAGGATAGATACTCTGACATGCTTGCAAAATTTTTTTAATTCTAAGGGAACTCCACAGTAAACTAGATTTACTGTTCCAACTATGTTACCCCAATATCTCGACAATAGCGGTTGATGATTTGCTGTTCCTGGCTATCTATCTATGGGGTTGCCCAACTATTAGTGACATTGGTTTTTTTTCTGTACCTGGTGTAGGTATAGTCAGTCTAGAAGGTATGAAAAGCTCAGGTAATAGAACCCATAAAGGCATGAACCATTCGGGGTCTTAAACTAATTATGGAGATTATTAGATGACAAATTGTTATTCGAGTTGAAATTCACAGTTTTTATTTGCCATTCTTACAATTTAAAATAAATAGGTAGGTAATCGAAAGTAAATAAATAAGTAACTTCAGCAATTGAAAAGGGTTTTTATGAAGATAGATTACTGAACAAAGGTTTGCACACATTATGTAGTCTTTATCTCTTTTGTTCTGAATAATTTGTACAGCTTTCTGAATGTTTTAACCCTTCCCACGCTGTAGACGGATATGTTAGAATGGTAGAGTTTGACCAAAACGCCAAATACAGTTATATGCGATATTATAGATTATATCTCTTGGAGGTTTTTAGTTTACAAAAGGCCTTCAGAATGCCCACTGCACTCTCAGTGCTTGCTGTTGCAAAGGAAGTATTTATAAATGACCTTCACTCTGTGACAGGGGGAGGGGAGTGCCCTTTGTCTTACTCTGATCACCTGCTCATCAGTTCTTCATCTCCTACAGAACCATAACCAAATATACATGAAATACTTCTTTCTCGGTTGTTATGAGTGTGCATCTACTACATTATTCTTCATCGTTTGGTACTGTTAACCCTTTTACTGCCGACGTGCGCAATCGCGCACGTTGCGATTTGTGCGAAAATCGCCGACGTGCGCTATAAAAGCCGTCTCGTATTTGTTTTATACTGGTTTTCAATGTTGTCCAAATGCATCGAAATTCAGCTGTGTTATTCATTACCATATGGACAATACACAGAAAACAGGTTTTATAATCTATGGAAGCCATTTTTGTTACTGAACGTCTTTGGTTATAACTCGAGTTTGGTTTGATGAGGTTATGGTCGATCTCGTTAGTTGTGAGTTCCACTTGTGTTGTTTCGTGTTTTACACTTTATTTGACATTTAAATTTGTAAATCTACATATTTTTACGATTAATAAAATGAGTAAGAGAAGAAGATCACCTGTCAGTGAAGGGACATTGTTCAATAATCTTGTTGAAAGTGGTGTTGCCGTGAGAGATGACTCCGATCTTAGTGATACATTTTAGGCCTATGAACCTAAAAATGTATATATATATTTTTGTAAATATTGATCAAAGTGCCTTTTAACTTTAATTTTCTATTATATATTATATTTTCATATCAATGGACAGTGATTTATGTATTATAAAGTGATTTATGTATTATAAAGTGATATAGTGTTATCAATAAGTGTTATCTTGAGGATATTGCACCAATTTCAAAAATTCATCACAGCTTCAGTATTTTTCAAGGTATGTTCCTAAAACTTTTTGGGAATGTTTATATATAATTACTATACAATAAAAAATTATAATTATGGTGGTGGTTTAATATTTAAATATAGTTGTTAAAGTGCAAACTCAAAAAATAATTTTTATTTATTTAAAATTTTTGTTTCATGACATAATATATATATATTTTTTAATGACAGAAAATGTTTAAATTATTTTTTGTAGCAAATTACAACTTATAAGGAAAAAAACAAGATAAAGTTTATCAATTTATGATAAAAAATAATTAATCCATGATTTTTTAAAAAAATCATTACATTTTAGTCAATTTCAGCCCGGCATTTTTCAACGAACTAAAAAAAAAAGTGTCCGGCAGTAAAAGGGTTAAGATTAGTTTGAAATATTTATCTTGTTTTTAGTCAAATGTAATTAAACCTTTCAGTTTAGTAAAATTTTACAATGAAACTGAAATGTATTTGAAATAAACAGTTTTGTAAATAATCTTTTTTATTTGTATCAATAAATACGCTAATTTTAAGTAAAATGCCATGTTTTATACTTTTTTGCTTTTACCTATTATAATTTGTTTATAGTAAAAATTTGCTTTTAACTTAAAGAAACACAAATTTTTGTCTTGTCTCGATGTTATAGGAAAGTTAATGGACTTATTAGTGGCGTGTGAAGGGTTAAAATCATATATGATTAGTTGAAAGCCTGAAAGCTCCATTGTCACATAATATGGTCAATTCAGTATGAGTAATTTGATTAAAGACACTGATGAAAAGCTCAGTTCTCTTAGATGTAAAAATGATGATTGCTGTTTGTTCAGGTATGGGAAAGTCCAAGAAACTAGCTAAGCGACAGGCTGCCAACAAAATGTGGAACAAACTCAAGGATATTAGTGTGGAAACCAACAACATCTCATTCAATCTGGAGGATGATGATGAGGTAAGTTTGTTTTTACAGATAAGACCCTTTCCCAAGCTAGAATATGATTGTAGACAATACATAACATTACAATATGTGTATATCATTGTGATTAATGTATATTATGTAATATATACCCAAGTTTGACATTTATGATTTGTCTATAAAAATCACAAATTAAGTGTGTTTGGAGAAGCTGGTAGCAAAATAGACAAAGGTCGAACTTTGAATCTGAGTTAGGATAACTGCAGGTTCAAGAAACTAACTTTCATCCTGTAAAACCCAGACTCTTTCCCTAGTTCTGTCTAATAAGATCTTTGAACAGGTCATTAACCAATGAAGACGAACAGAACATTGCTTAAATGGAATCCTCCTTAAAATTAAAAATATTGGCAAAAAGATTATGTAGTAAAATAAGAACTGTAATTTTTCCCACATTTTCATTGGATTCTCAGGATAGTAAAATTTGACTGATTCTCAGCTAAGCTGTTGTGGGCAGTTGTGCAAAGTTTGTTGTTTTCAGTTCAATTTAAACATTTTTCACTGAGAGGAGACCATAATAAAGTTAGACTAAATATCTGTTGAATTATAGATTGACAGTTTGAAGTCAATAATCAATAGTCAAACCACTTTATTCCATAATATGTACAAGATACATAGTGCCACTACAATAAAACTAAATACTACTATGAATTTAAAAATATAAATAAAAAATGGTAACATTGGTTCATTGAAATTATAAAACTTACATCTTAACAATTTATCTTCAATTATTCTTTAAATGAATTAATTGGTTTTTGTACTGAAATATTCCTCAAAAGAATATAGAGTTAAATTAGTTAAATAATCCTTTACTTCTTTTTTAAATTTTAACAAATCTGTTTCAATTGTAAATTTTGTTGGTAAATTATGTAAATATCTCACACCTCTGTAATATGTTTTCTTTTTGTAAAATTCAAGATTGTGTTGATCAATATGTCTATTAAAACGAGTATTATGTATGTTTATTAGTTTTTAGTATAGGATCAAAAAGTTGTTTTACATAAATTATTGATTTAAATATGTGTAAACCATATACTGTCAGATTTCCAAGTTGAGAAAAAATATGTTTAACAGAATCTGTATATCTTAAATGTTTCATGACCCAACAGTTTTTTTGTAGGACCAATTTTGAAGTTACATTAGACCAAGATAGTTGAAAAAATTACATAAGAATATTGTAAGTGAGTGACCTCTTAAAGAGTTAGAGAGTATGGCAGTTTTATACAGTTCCATGACAAGAATTTTGTTGAGATTGTTCCTTGGTGAATTTTTTTATCCAATAAAGAATGTCTGACTCAGGTCTACTGTTCATTAACCCTCTCCCGCTCCCATTGTTTCCAGGCGCTCACGGTGCTTCTAACCTCAATTAATTCGCTCTGCCGGTCGAGCTCGGGCGTCTCAACTTACATACGTTCTGTCATTGTAATTAACTATAATTATATATATTAATTATTTTACTATATATTGGTTCAATGAAGTTGATTGTACGAGACCAGGGAGGGGGCACACGGACAGCTGGGCGCCGGGTTGTTTGTTGCGCAGCTACTTGGTGAAGGTCATTGTCTGGCTCACCGTCACTGCCCCTGCCACTGTGATCACTCTCCGAACTACATCCTTAATGCCACCAACCACTTCACAAAGCTCTGGTACATCACTACACTCACTTGAATCGTCGCAATCACTACTAATAACGAGATCGATTTCACTGTCACGAAGTGTACGACTACAACCCGCCATTGTTTCCGCACAACTAATATAAATAGCAAAATAATGGAATAAATCTACTATAAAAGTAAAGTAAATGGTCTCCTGATAGCAAACAACCCGTAGTAGTACAAACTATTGCTACTCGAGAGCAGCACTTATCGGCTCTAGTAGATAAAGCAGTGCGTGCCGATCTGTGCCGTTTAGGCTGCAGTGGCTATATTGTGGCCGTGCCGATTCATGCCTTGCGAGCGGGAGAGGGTTAAATACAAGTCTTATTGACATAGCAACACAAGAATTGACAGCTTTCATTATCTGATATAGAAGTCTCCTTTGAAGCAAAAGTTACCTGGGCATCCAGAACACGTACACTGCTGGCTGGATAACATCATACTCATATGTGCTGAAACATTTTTGTATTCTTAATACTAAACCAACCCTACTTTGAAGACATTTATTATTATTTTGTTAGATAAAAATTCCCACATGTGTTTTTAAACATGGACGCCTATGGGCAGTTACAGCACACAGCATCAGTGTTTTTGCCTATAGGCATCCTTTTTGGTTTATCAAGAGCCAAAAAAAGCTCCAAAAGCGCCAAAATAAGCTGGAATATTTTAGTTTCCTTTTTAAATATTGGTATGTATATAATATATCCAGAACATCTTCAGACATGAAATACAATATATAGGCAGGGAAGTTGCATAAAACACAGTTAACAATAGTATAACTTCAACTCTTAACAAAATGAGGAACTAATATTGGTGCCAATTGATAATACATAGCAAGCTCTCCCATAGGTGCTTGCTGCTCCTAGGTTGTTCTTATTGCTGTCAACACATTTTACTTCAATGTTGAGGCACTTTTGTGTCGACAGAAGGTGCTAATCCCTCCAATAAGTTCAAATAGCATGTAGGTGTGCAGAGCTGTAAGATATGTACTAGGGTATGATTGGCCTTGTTATGGATGTCATTTTGAGGACTTTATCCTGAGATGTGATCTTAAGTAGAGCCACAAAATCAGTTCTTTTGTCAAGTTGAAGTGAAGTCTTCAAATACCTCAGAATCATTTGTGTGTTTTCAATATATTGCATAAATGGGATTGGAGTAAAGTATTTATACATTTTAACAATCAGTACTACAATTTAAAAATATTAATGTATTAATAGTATGAATAACTATCTTTAATATACCAAACTCTTATCAAGCACAATCCAGTTAAGGCAAGTTATCAACATATTCTGGTTAGAAATGGATAGTATTCTGGTTATAAATGGATAGAGCTTATCTTATCTCTTGTGTGTCTAATGACCTGTGAGTGAGTAGCTCAGTCAGCAGTGTTCAGACATTACACTTAGGATAATTGGCTCAAATTCCAGTCTATACATGAACTTTTTGCTTTGTCATTGCTTTAAATAATCATTCTTACCTTGGCGCTTGAATTTTTTATAGTTTTAACTTATTTTTCTGTTATTTTGGTTAGTTTTTTATAATTAGATTTAAAGTTTTAATTTAAATGGCTAGAAGAGAAGTTTATAAAAAGAGCCCGGTAATAAAAATTTGATTACAAGTTGAAAAGAACATGAAGTTCATTCTACTCCGAAAAATTGCCTTAAAAAAAGTAAAATGTTAATAAAGAACCTTACTAAAGAGAACGAGAAGTGAATAAAAAATAATATTTACATGAGTTGTATCAATTGATAGCTTGATTTGAAAGTTTTTTTATCACTCCTGGTTATCTGCACATATTTATGGCCAGTAACTCAAAAAGGCTTTATATATATATATATATATATATATATATACACATACAAAATCTTGTTTAAAAGTTTTAGTGCAATCATTAAATCGTTATATAATCCCAAACATTATAACATGAAAATTCATGTTAACTTTGCTTGAATGTTCTTACAAAATTTCGCTAAGCATTTAACTGAATGTGGGTATCGGTTATTCTAACTGATAACTTTTCAGTATATCCAAGTGGGCTGAAGATTTTAAAGACTACGAAAACAAAACTATTTAGTGAAAAAAGTAAATAATTATTCTTGTAACTTTAAAATTAAGTCAAGTAAAGTTCAAATCCTCACATTTAATTAGTGGACTAGGGTATTGGATATTTGCTATAGTTATATGTTATAAAAAATATATGTTTATTATAGTATGTAATGGAAAGAAATGTCTGAAATCCTATTATTCTTTCAAATTATCCATCGTTAATAACAAATTTTAAACAAAGAGCGGGGTTTACTTACTGATCTAGATACTTTTTAGTAGATCTTATAAAATTAATTTTAATTAAGGAGGATTTACTATATAGAATCTTGGAAATTGTTCAGTGTTAAATTGTGATTAAAATAATATTAGCAGTTATCAGTTTTAAGTACTAACCTTGGTTTAACATGAAAAACAGACTTATAAAGTGTGTGGTTTTCTATTGTAAGTATGTACTTTTAATAGACAGATAACCGTTGTATTCAAAGTTGGCAATAATTTTAATTTTGTTATTTTTATAGCTTTTTCCTGTAGTAAATCTAAATTATATTTTATTCTAAACACATATCTGTTGAGAGTGTAAAAAAATTGAACAAGGTAATTTCCTAAGAATATATTAAGCGGACAGGTCGATTCCCAAAAACAAGACGTACCATAACCTTTATCATAATTAAATTTGTAATTCCTTTATTTGATGAATTATAAGTATTTTGCAGCTGTGAGGTCAAGTTTTTATTGAGTGAACTGAATGAAAGATGTTAAATTACATTTTAATTGTAAAGTTAACCTTGGTGTTGGGTTTTCTATAGTTGTAATAAATTTTAAAATATTTGTTGTCAGATAACTCAGCGCGTTTCCCAGATCAATCACGAATTTGGTGAACTGAAAGAGGCAAAAATTCCGACCTTGACGACCCCACATAGTCACAAGGTGTCTCAGTTTCACAAGAACCTCAAATCTTCTTTTGGTGAAAAGCTTAATGAGTTACAGGTTCGTATAGGACTTTTTCTTCTAATTCCAAAATCAATTTGCAATTATTAATTAATTATTGTAACATTTTTGATTATGTGTTTTTTATTATACATCAGTAATGTATAATAATTAAAATTAACGTGTTTAGATTTTTATAAAGCTATCTCAAGTAAGTTTTACTCAGTTATTACTTATTTTGTTATTCTGTAAAGGAATAAAAAGAATAGAAATTCTGGGTAGTGCAAGGGTAAATTTTACATTGAGAACAAATTTACTTTTTCCTGTAGAAAAGGACTTGTAAGTTTTGTTTTTGGGAATCAAAAATTAAATAACACTGACTCTTTACTGAAAAGATCACATTTGAAGAAGTATTTGTGATAGTTAATAAACAAAGTAATGTAATACTAGTTTTATAAATATATACACTAAGTTATAAATTTGCTTTATACAACACATGTTTTTAACAATATTGACATTCTTTTGCAATTTTTAAGTGGCGATCTTAAGATTTTTTACTTTTACAAATTCTATGTACTTCTGCAGTCATGGCGAATGTTTGCATTTTTTTTTCAGGAAGGATGGAAAGTATTTTGTTTGTATTAAATAAATATTTATTTTGCATGTAACAAATGTCTTGACATTTTTCCTAATGTTTTTACGCAGTCAGTTGAACCATGGTTTGGAAATGTCCTTCATAGAATTAAAAAAATTCAAGATGTATGAAAGAAGTTAGCATAATTACTTTGTTCTAGTTAAATAATTTGTTCTAGTTTTTAATAATTACTAATAAGACCTCCTTGTGTCAGCTTAGTTTTCAATGTTATCAGTTTAGTATCATCTTAATTAAGTTGAATGCAAGTAACATGAAAAAATTACATGTAAAACTCAAATGATAAGCCTGGAGCATTACATTGTCACACTACTGAAATGTGTACTGTTGAACTTTATTTAGTCAAAATATTATTAAGACCTTTGTAAATGGATGTCACATTTATACATTATACCTAAGCAACATCTATATATAAAAATTCAGTGATGATGTTTATTTCATCATGAGGTGATTTGTTGCAGACGGTTGTGCTGAAGAATCAGGGCTTCAACTTTGTACAGTTCTTACAAGAAATAGCATCTGAGCAGCAGTTTGAGGTCACTTACGTAGATATCGAAGAAAAGTCCATGACAGGTTAGTATGTAAACTATAGGGTAGATTGTAAGTGTATTTTATTAAAAATTAATTGTAAATTTCTAATAAAAATTTGTTGAGTAGTCTTACTTTTTTATTCCAATGTCTCTAAAATTAGAGTACATGAAAGCATATTTATAAGTTAAATTACATCAGTAGAATAATCTAATTATTTTGCTTCATTAATTGTTTGGTGTAAAATAAAGGCATGCCCTTGTGAAACCTTGTCTCTCCAGTATGATGTTTGGAAAGCGGCTAGGCCCATCGAAAGAGGTTTCCAGTTTTAAAAATTTCCAGCAAGGTAAGGTGTAGAATGAAAAACACATTTCTATGCAATGTAAGAAGCAATGCAAAATATACTCTGCAATATTTAATTATAGTAGTATATTTTTATTATTACTTCAAACAGTTAACACAGTGTTATTATATCTTTACGTCAGAGAAATAAAGAGATAATACTTGGCTATCTATAACAGTGTCACTCTGAATTCGATGCTAGGGCATGAAGAAATTGTGGAAAATGAGGCAGTGGACAGGTTGGTGAGAGCTGAAACTGTGTCACAACATAAAGGTCCAGAACCTTTAATGGCTTCACCAATTTAAAATAAAAAATTCTGTTACAAAATGGGTGGCTGGAGAAGCTTTCCACTACAGGAAAAGTCACCCAGGTCTTAGACAATCAAAAGTTGTATATGTTATTTATATCCTAGGACTATTGTTGATCGAAGACCAGACATCAGATTATTGTTCAATCTATTAATTGGGCGTTACCCACTTAACTGTTTAAGATGGGTATCTCTTGAGCTGGACATACGTTGGTTCTGCACGGTCTCCAAGGAGACTGCTATACACATACATTCTATGATAGGAAGCAGTTGTCCTGACTATGTGGAGACATCTTCACGGGCATTTCTAAAACCCACTATAGTGGAATTTTTAGTTCCTTCTGACGTCTGTTCATCAAGAGCCTTAAGATGATTTGGTTGTCTAGATTTTAGTGTTATGCCACAAAAGATCCCCAGAACCTCATTGATAGGGTTACCCTCTTGCACAGTCAACCCTTAGTATCGAATTGTAAAATAAAGAGCAGAACATATACCTAACAGGTGAAATAGTGATGAAATAGACACCAGCACTGCGTAAATCAGGTGATCGACAATAATGGGCAGAGAGGCAGCACACCTAAGGTTATAAATATAAATATAAATTTATATGATAGTCAATACAATACTTGATTTTATAATGTGTTCATAAAGTACTGCACCGGTTCAATATTTTCTGAACTATTAAAGATAAAGTGATAACACTCATTATACAATTATTGCACCTAAAAATCTACTCTTTGAAGTAACTAACACTTTTCTGTCATATCAGGAGTACGGCCTACAAGGGGTCAGATGAGAATCTTAAATGAGATCATAGTTTGAATAGTACATCAAGTTAAATGTATCTATTAGAAGAACACTAAGCCGGGAATCTGACCTCAAAAGGTTCACACTCTAAAAATGGTGCTGGTTTACAGTTTCAGAAAGTTATAATGTAGGTTCTGTTGTAGACGGGTTAATATTCTTTACTTGGCTGAAGTTGGAAAGTTAAACTTTGTAAATGAATACTGGACATAGTTATGCTGTGATGTCAGTAGCTGGTGCAAACCGTCTTTCTGAAGCCTCTGTTGTGAAGCTTGTTACTTATTTAGTTATGAAAATTGTAATAACTGTTGTTTTACAGTTAATTATGTTTAAAAACCTCATTAGAAAAAACCCATTTCATGTACTGATACTTTTGAGATAACAACATTCAGTGAAATTGCCAGTCATTTTGTATCATTTGATTAATTCTCATTTAATTAAGTTAGTAATATAAAAGAACAGTTCAGAAACAAGACAACCATCAATACTGCAGAAGATAAATTCAGTACAATTGTTTAAATAATTTGTCAAAACTTAAAACTGACATACACATTGTCATTAATCTGGCACTGTGTATGACATGCAGGTGAAGAGGTAAGGTTGTAGTGTCAGGGTGTCATATCATCATAAATGAACCTCTCATATGGTCTGTCCACAGGAAAGTATCAGTGTCTGGTACAACTGTCCACCTTGCCTGTAGCGGTGTGTCACGGCTCTGGGAATAGCTCTAAGGAAGCTCAGACGGCTGCAGCACACAACGCTCTTGAGTACTTGAAGATAATGACGAAGAAATGAACATCTCCCGGACCCGAACTGGAAGGAGACTGTTGGTAGCTGCCTCTTCTACAACCGTATGGAGTCCGACATATGACTTATCCCCTAGGCTCCATACGGTTGCAGCGAGCGCAAAGAATCCACAAGTCTCCTCTTCATTCGGCTGGTACCAAACACTTTGACGACGTCCACTCGATGGGCGTGTACAATTATTTTCCCTGAGAATAGATTTTCCTTTCTTGTTTGTGCTACCTCATTAAGTGTTGCACTGAGCTTTTGCTTTTAGATGTTTATCGTGTCTGTTGTCCAGATGACAAAAAAAAATGTTCATGTCTGTTTTCTAGACAACAACAAAATTTGAAATTGTCTAAAGGGAAATGTAATATCGGGGTGGGACCATCTTGGACAGTTATTTCAACCTCTTTACTCGCAGATTTTTAATTTTATTAATTTTGCTGACGATTTAATCTTAAATGTTATTGTTTATTGTTACCTGTCAAACAAGAATTAATTATAAAGTTCTATCTTTACATTAAACAAGATGTTATTCAAGGTGTTTTTTTTTATCTTGAAATATTTAAATTAGAAATTCAAATTGTTTCTTCCAAATTTATGACAGTATTTTTATACTTACATTCAATTGTACTTTTAGAATAAAATGTCTTATTTTTAACACTTGTTAATGAGTTCATAATTGGCTTGTCATTTTATTTTAGAACACATATCATTATGTTTCAGAAAATCGTGTTGGGAACGAACATTGTGATTTTTATGTCAGGGTGTAGTAATTTGTAATGTTTCCATAACATTTTTGTTATATTTCTGCATGATAATTACAACCTAACTCAATTCTGCAGCTAATTATTCAGTTGTTAATTGTGTTAAGACATTTGTGGAAATTAACGATGAATTGACACTTTTGAATGCTGCACCTGTAATCCATGGCTCTTTTTAGAATAATGATTGTTTTTAATAATTTCAAACAAATAATTGCTTGCATTCAGTATATGGTATAAATGTTTTAATGAAATGACTCGATTCTTCTTACTTTGTTCTTTCTTGGAAAACAATTTTTTTGAATAATTAAGTTTAAAATTTATAAATATTGGGAGCATGTAAATAAAACACATTTAAAAATGTTTCTTGTGTTCAGAATAATTGTCAATACTTTTTAGCAAACATTGAATTAGATTTTGTATTGTTTTATGTGTAATATAATTTGAAACATAAGTTTTTACACAATGTAACTTACAATATTAGCATTTGCTGCTTTCTCTCATTGAATCATTTTAGTAACATGGTTAGTTAAATCTTAAACAATTGATTCTGTCAAATTACGTAATCTGCATTTAACACATCTTCATCAACACTTGTCTTTTTCCTCCTTGCCAAGATTTTTAATTTGGTCAAACTATTTGTAAATTTTCATCCAGTAAGTACATGGAAGATTTGTTGTGGTATGTATGTAAGAAAAACAATATTTTAGTTTAGTTTTAAATCACAAGTTTTATAAAATCTAAAATTGAGGTGATGGAAAATAAATTTTAGGTTTTACTCGATTTAGATTTGTACTCATCATCAAACTTTTTTTAAATAAGTATTATTTAAACATTAAAAATATACATAAGTCTTGTTGGAAAATCGCAGCACTGTGAGTTAAAAAAGGTTGAATTTTCTTTCCAAGGTGGTCCAAATTTCCAGAGCAAGGCTGTTTATCTACAAGCTATACTTTGCATAGAACTAGTGGGATTTTCCCCTTCTCACATTTGGAGGGACACTACCAGAAAATTGCAAAAAAGGAGAGAAGTTCTGTTTTTTGTTCACTGTGTCATCTTTTTTTGTGTTTTGTATTTTTTGTAGTTTTCCTCTGGTGAGTGCTGGTTTTATGGACCGACTACTTTTGGAAAATGGGCATTATTTTAATGCAAAGTATAGAGGTTGTAATATTTGATCTAGTTGTAGTTATAAGTTTAGTTCCTTAGCTATAGATGTATGTACTTTATCTTTGATGTATTTTAAAGATTCACTAGTATAAAGAAAGCATAATCACAACTGATATTGTTAAATATGTTCTCATTTCTTAAAAGTTGATTTAAAAATTGTGATGCCTGTATGAACTTTGTTAATTTTGTTGCTGAAGAGTTGAGCTATTTAATTTTCAAGTGTTTAAATTTGTGTTGTTAGAACGAAAGAGTTAATTATTTTCTTTTCATGTAGATATGGTTTAAAATAGAATAAGTATAATTTGTCAATCAATTTAATCTGTAACCACCTCATTGTCAAATTAATTCAGAATTCCATCTGTATCAACTTTTGAGAAGTTATGTGCTAGTAAAAACATAGAACAGATGATGTGTTAGAATTGATACTTTTTACTCATACATACCCAAGGTTTAACCAAGTTTTTAGATTATTCTGTAGGAAGAAGTGTTATACTTGTTTCTGCTTATAATCTATCTAATGGTTATGCTTACCAACCTAATACTCAGTTTATTGACACGTATGTTGAACTTGCCAATTAAAAGAGTAATAAATCAAAACTTAAATAGTAATAATTTCGTTTGTTTAATTATCCCACATAGTCTCTGTAAGGTTTGTAATGAAACTTAGGTTAAGTTTGATATGAAATATAGTGCAAAAAGAAAAAGAAATATTCGGTGGAGACCAAATCTGAAAATTACCAAGTTGTATAATTTGTATAAATTAAATTATAGTGCCTGAATTAATAATAGTAGTGAATATTGAATCTACTAATTTAGACATGTTGAGGTAAAACTTGTGCTTCTGCTATGATTAAAATTAATGTGCAGCAGTGTAAAATTCATAATTTTAGGAAATACAAGTTGTTATGCAGCGGTTGTAACACAAGATATTAAACTGTAAAACGCAACACATCTCAGCATTATTAGCATCTTACTTTTATAGCATGCTGAAACTGCAACCATAATGTTTCACTTATTAAACAACTGATGACCACCAGCTGCTGGAAATAGATTATTATAACTGGTGCAAGTACAATACTATGGAGGTCTTCTAATGGTTGATGCATAGAAATTATTCTTTTAGTAGATTTTTATAAACTTTTTTAAGAGAAGATACTTAGCGATATCACTGCTGCAGGAACAAACTATTGGTGTGATCTTTCCATTATAAGTTCGGACACGCCAACCGCCTGAACGATACCAGTGAGCAAATTATGTAACTGAAGCCTAAACGTTATTAAAAAAAATCTTTTATCCTTCTGAAAAATTAGTTTATAGACATACCTAAAGTGTCCACGTTGACGTGGTTAGATCAACAAAAGTGAAAATTATGCACAGTAATGAAATTTTAGACCTTACTCATAAATTTATGAACAATTGAAGTATATTAAAAATCTACCTAAAATTCAATAAACGTACTTTGCACTGCAAAATTTGACACATTAACACTAATTATTTTATTTGAAAATATAACATGACTTTCAATTTGCAATATATAAAAAAGTAAACTTCAATATGTTAACTTTTTTAAAACAACCAGTTTAAAATTATTGGTTGTGAATTTAAAACTGATGAAAGACTACATAAAATTTGTGTAATATCTGCATGTATGAATTTTCAGTCTTCTGCACAATTAAAATTGTCCAGCGCACAGCTCCTTGCATATTAAAGTTTACAGTTTTACCTTTGCCTTAAGATATTGTGACAAATATTTAATCATACAATAAACCATGGGTTTTCAGTAAACTTATGCATACTTTTGTAAGCCTTATCTGAAAATGTCACGTAAATAGTTGAAACTAATAACTCTAAAAAAATTCATGCACAAAGTCTATGTCTAAAAACTGCATTTTGTTAAACGGTTTTAAGTCAATTTAAAATATCAAGAGGATAAAATGGAGATACTTTGAATAAAGTGACCAGAAACCCAATGGTATCAGGAGGGATACAGTACAAGTCCTAATGTTGTTTTAAAATAACAAATAGAACTGACAGTTAAGTTATCAAGAGGATGGTCAACAAACAAATATTATTGTTTTCAATACAAAAGTCATCCAAATTATGAACTAGGCAGTTGCACAAGTATAAAAGTATCTAGTTTCTGATCATAAACTTTAACCCTGGAAGTGTCTATCGGAAATTCTAAAGTGTACCCTGATTTTGTAGGTCTTTCAGAGTCTCTTTATAAATTTCATATAAAATCTTATAAGTAGTGTTATATACATTACTCAATAAAGTTAGTGATGTCAGATTCTACAGAATGTAACAAATATTACTTGATCTACATGAGTCACCCATTCTGGTGTTATAATAAACAGTTTTTGATATAACTTTGCTCATTTCAAATAAAAAAAAAACTTCCCAACAAAAATAAATTATATGTTTACAAACATCAATATCCGCTGCACAGAGCTTAACAACAAAATCACATCTGAGAAAATCACCAGATTGGTAACTAGTAATGGGTTAAAAGAAAATCAAAGACTACAAAACATTAAAAACAACAAGTTGTAGGCTTTAGATTAATGTACAATCTAAAGGTCTTTGACCAGTAATTATGCTTTTATCAGTAAAGTGCAATCGACACTTTCGGTTGCAATTTGGAAGTTACGCGATCGACAACAAATGGGTTTGATCAACGCTTCCAGGGTTACCACCAACAAAGTCATATAACATACAGCTGAATTTAATTTTGTTTATTATCTGTTCTTTTTTTTTATGTTATTTACTAAATAATTTGTAACAATAATTAAAGTTCTAACTATGAGTTTACATAATAATTTATCTTAAAAAACATAATTTAATGCAATCGATTAAAATCTTTAGTTTTCAGTTAATTTCAAGATTGTTAAAAGATTATTTACTAGGGGATGATACTGTAAAGTGTATATCATGAGTTGTAATATACTTCGTGATTGCAATATGTTAACAGAGCTTTTATTTTGTATGGAAAAACAAATTAAGACATTAGACTCAAATGAATCTTATCTTCGTACTAATTAAAAAGATAACCCTACATGCGGAATTAATATAACATGGCTTTTTTTTTTTGGAAAACGGAGTAAAATTTGATTGAGGCTAAGTTACGTACACGATTATTAATTTCTTATTGGATGTTCATATAAATCAATTTTATTGTGGTTATCATTAGGTCTAGAGGAAAGAGGGTTAGAAGAGTGCATTAGAAAGACTATTGATTCAAAATTTTAAAAATTGGTTCAAAAATTTATTTTTGGGACACGTCTGTGTTAACATGTGCCAAACCGCTCCTTCACATCAACAATGCCCGGCAGCTGTAAGATGGTACACATTGACTTCTAGTAGTGTTTATTTGAACTACTATAAGTCCACAGTAGTGCTGTTTAATTGCTACTACACTCTGACAGTCAACTAAAGAACTGTTGCGAAAGCACATGATGTAGTTTTACCTAGGCGTTAGAAAACAGAAAGAACATAACTATTAGTTTTCAGTTGTGGTTTTGAAGTTGCTACTGTAATTTCATCTCTTTTGATTATGGTTAAGTTGATATAGCGGGATATGTTTGTCATAATATTCAGAAATTTTTTATCAATTTTAGATTTGAGTTGAGAGTTCAGATGTGTTGTGAGTTGGTCATTCATCAGATTGTAACTTATCTGAGAATAACGATGGCGATTGGGATGTAAACTCAATATATTAACGATCTGACGTGATGAAACATGAAACAGGGGATTCTGGTAGCAGTTTGGTAAATAAATGTGTTATGTGCTACCAGCTGAGCAGCTCTGTGCGTGGCACATAAACCCGGCAATAACGAGTGACAGCATTACCAGTCTTTTTCTGGTTGTGTATGGATATATTTTCTTTATCGGGAATATATATCTACATATGTTTAAAAAATATACGACTCCATCATATTACACGTAATTGTTTTCATTGAATAGGTTATGTCCTTTATTTGAGAATTTGCTTTTGAAGCCGCGGGTAACTGCTAGTTAATTATAAAACAATATTTACACACACATAAAAAATAATAATTTCTATTTCTCATTTGAATTTTTACAAATTACTGACAATGTCAGTAATTACTTTTAAATGTAAGAAACAACTTTTAAATAATTTGAGATGAAAAAATAAATATTTAATATAAATGTATGTTTAAAAGGTAATGTTATTTATATTAAAAAATTCTTCAATACTATAAAATGGATTTTAAAGAGTCAAGAATAAAATTTACTTTTAAATTTAGTAATTTTTGTATACAAAGGAATCATAGGTTTCAGCACATTAAATATTTTGAGAGATCAAACAATGTGGTTATTTAGGATCTTAGGGAGTAATATCCTTTTAACCGTTTTCCTGGTATCTTGTTAATGGCCATTGTAATTCAATTTTAGAATCTTGATTAAAGATGTGTTTTATATGGTTTTTATTGAATGACTGTGGTTTAACACACACATTGTTTTCAGTGGTATGTTCATCCCTCTAACAAAAAAAAGTTTTTGCATCAGTTTTTTTTTAACTGATGCAAAAGTTAAAAAATTACTATATCTGTGGGCTGTTTTTGTTTTTGGAAAATTTCCCTTGGATAACTTACAAAAAATTATAACGGTAGGCAAAAATGTGGAGTTGCAAGGAAAATAGAGGAACCTGTCTTAGAGTGACATTTCAATTTCTTTGATAAACTTTCTTTCCAATCGTTAACAATAAGGGATACAGGCTACTTCCTTGTTTATTTTTCTTATTAATCATTAATTGCATCAAGAAGTGTGTTTAAATATTCTCCCACACCTTTAAACATTCTCATAAAATAAAGTTTTATTGGTTTATATATTATCTTAACAATCTATTATTATTTGATAATTTTTAAATGGCTATATACATATTTTAATATTTAAGGCATCATATTGGATTTAATACAATGGACAGATAGAATACAGATAAGAAAGAATACAATTTATGCAGTCATTGTATCATTGTTTCTCAAATGAGGTTTGTGGTGATATAAATTTGACCTCTTAAGCACATGTTCAATAAACAACCCATTTGAATTTAGTACTGAAAAAGGGATTTGACTGTGGATTGCCTGGAAAAATACAATTCCACTATAAATGACAAATATAGAAAATGCACAATTCATGCAGGTAGGTGCAGATTGATTTGATCGAAAGACCTTGAATTTCAATGGTTACCTTGTTTATTTACCAATTAAAATAAATTTTGATTTATATAGTTTAAGTGTAACAAAAATTTCCAATAATATAAGGTTGGACAGTATATTTCACTCAACACTATATACCTTACAATTGTGTTAGAATGTACATAAAACTAAATAAGTAGTAATTTCATGACACAATTTGCTTGAATTCTTAATCTGCTTTACTGTAATTGGATTTAAAGATGGTCAAGGCTGAAGAATGCTGTAAGGAATTCACAATACCGGGCGCTGGTTAGGCTTTAGCAAAGTTATTGCCACATTCCTGAGGAGACCCAGGAACCTTCAAAGGAATCAGCTTTTGTTATAATTTTACACTTCACTTGATTCTTTAACCAAGCTCAAAGACAAATTGATGGAAGCTTCTATAATTAAGAAGTTTAATAATTAGTTTTTATTTCCTCAATAATTGTTTTTATTTCCATAGTGTCAGTTCTGGTTTGGTTTTAAAAAACTATGCTACTTAATCGTTACATGCAATCAGTTACAACTATACTAAACTTGGGACTAAAAATTTTATGATTTTGTGGTTTACTACAGAACTAAGCTGAATATAACCTTCTTCTGATGAATATATTTTACTCTTTACTTCATTTATGTTGCTTTCACTTTTATAATTCTATTGCCCGTGGTATCTAAGTGAGGCCCAATAATTCACGATTATTTGATTATGTACCATACATTGTAAAACCACAAAGCAACAAATGTAAACACTTGTCTATGTAAAAACAAAGATTCTGTCAAGGTTTTGGAAAAATGTTCTATTTTCGTGTTCATCTACTATTACAAGTTCATTAAAATCTACAACAATAATCAGTACCGTGTTCACCCCAGTTATTTCTATATGTGATGTTAAACATTTCTGATATACTCGAATTAGGGAAAGTATGACCAAAAGTTAGTTGATTTATAAATATCCAATGTTTTTCTGTGCTAGTTATTCTTTGCTACTACTACTGATAAACTCTATATCTGCAGAACAAGATTTTATATATAAAATAAAGTGTTAATATTGTGACATGGGTCATGGGTTGTTTGATCCAAATTAAAAAGGGGAAAATAAATATAGACATAATGGTATTTTTGTAGTGTTGTCAGTCTTCTTTCTTCCAAAAGAAACATGGACATGTATGTGACCTAGAAAAATTCCAGAAGGACATTAAATGAAGTTGACATAATTTTATAAAGGTCTTGGTGATACTAGAACTATGAAGAAGATAAAGTTTGAACAATCATAGGAAAAAAGAGAACATTTGTTTTATTTGAATTCTGGATATCAAGTAGGTAGTATATGTATAGCATTCAGTCTAAGGTAAAAATACCTAATTTAGGTTGGAATAAGAGTATCAGAAACCAAGATGTCTTGAGAAATGTACAGGGATATTTTAATAGTTTTCTGTTGGAGTGACTTAAATGTGAAACTATACCATTGACCATTGCTCTTCACCAAAAAAATGTTTGCAAAATCTTAAAATTTAGCATATACATAAGTGGTTAATTTTTATTCTATAAATCTTGATAAGATGAGTAAAAATGACAGTAAACACATAAACAAAAATTAACTATGGAATAGTTTTTGATTTTATCAGCAATGAATGAAAAAAAATTTTATAAATGATCAATGAATAAAAGTATGAGAAAATGATTGAAATGGTTAGACATTTTATAAAACTCTTTAGGAGTAGATCTAGATAGCAGTGGTGTAGCTAGGTCTTTAAAAATGTATGGGAAGTTGGTTTTACAGGACTTTATATATACAAATACATGCACAATGGAATAAATTCCAACTATGTGAATTAGCTTAAGTATGGGTTAGCTGATTAGCAACTGTTTAAATACTATAGTGTGCATTAGTTTTTACAATAATTGTTTTATTCTCGATTATACTTTAAGGTCCCATTGAGATCTCTAGGTAGCGGGGGGAGGGGGGCTTGTAAACTCCCTTGGCCATTATAGCTCTGTTAGATTACACGGGTAAACTTAAATAAATCATCTGTTATTGTATGCAAAATGTAATCGAGATAAAAAAAACAGGTTCACATCTAATAATTAAATCAATATATTTTAAAATATTTTTACCACTGAATAGAGATCTGGTTTCAAAAGTGTTCCATTGCAACTTGGTTTTTTAAAAGCAAAATAAAGAATGAGATTTTTTAAATAAGATTTAGGAAAATTTTGATCTGGTTTAGAGATTCAGTTGATCGAAATGTTAAAATAAATGTCGTTCGAAATTTCATTGTATATGAACATTTTGTGGTCCTCAACATACTAATCCATGCATCACTTTCGTGGTAATATTCTCTAATCGGACCCACCCACAAAGAATCTAAAGCAATAAATACTGAGTAAATAAAAATGGCGATCAATATTTTCTTCTTTGTCACATCATACACCAGATGACCCCTTTGACTGGTGGTTTCCATTCCGTTTAGTCTTTTATAGGATCTACGTCATTTCTTTACTTGGAGTAAAACTTGTTAGTTGTTATAGTTTATTTAATAGACTAATTTCACTATAGTTTGATTACAACATAACATGCTGTGTGGTTTATCAATAATATTAATCTAAAATTTATGTATTAATTGTAGTGAGAATAATTGAAAGTTATTGAGAATAATACAGTATAAATAATTATACTGTAATGATTGCTTAGTGTCCTTAGAAAAATACAAGATTTTGTATGTTTAATAAAAAATAGTACCAATCTGTCTTTAAAACACTTTTGATAAGAAATTATCAAATGAAAAAATTGGTCAGTCTCATTGTCTCTGATTTCTAAACACACTTGCTAAAAAATTAAGTAAGTTACAGAGAGATAACATACAAACCGCTGTATCATCAATTGATAGTGATTTAACACTACAAATTTCAAACAAAAACAATAATTAAAATAAATGAATTAAGAATAAATTAATCTTAACCAGATCAGATAACCTTTTTGTTAATGCTGTATATACCTTATTTAAATTCAAGAAGCTTTTCAAGGGAAAATAAGCTTACCTAACAGTCAGTGCCCAAGAACCCTAATATGAGATGGGCTTTACTTGATAATTTTAAAACCTTACTATATCCATTTTGAGGAGGTTTGGGTAATTTTGAAGCCTATAAAACAAAATATTCTTATATTGTTACTATAATAATATAAAAATTCTATTTGATGTTCTTATTACAAATAATAGATGGATATTTTACAATTTCAGTCTCTTTAAAACTGGTATGGATGAACGTTCTATATAGATGTCCTCATGTACTATAATAAAATGATATGTGTATAATTAATTAATCCTGTAACTTTTTCCAATGTACCAGTAAATAGGATGATTGTACTTTGTAGCAGGTGAAGTACTTTCTTAAAATAGCACCAACCACTACCCGAGTGTCTGGTTACCCACTTGTGTTGCTGATTCTGTTAATGAGCAGTTGGTAATTAAATTATACTTGCAAATTACACAAGTGAGAGTTTTCAAAACCACAAGAGTTCAAGTGTCCTATTTTGAGATCATTGAGGGATTTCACTGACCAATGAAGGTGTACATTTGAAGTATATATTTAAAACATTTATCATAGTTTAATAAAATTTTAAACATAACTCATAGATGTACATTGTCCGTATTTTGTTTGTAATATTGGACAAGCATAGTTCATATTTATAATGTAAATATGATTGAGAATTATTGGACTGTACTAGAGATTCGTCCAATATTGACCAATAAATGAAATTACAATTGTTAGAATAAAAACTTAAGTCTGAAGTAGGCACAAGTTACTTATGTCTCTAGTGCCTATCTTTTGTCTTTATTATTCTCCTTCTAATTGTACTTATAAGAACAACTTTTAATTTAGTACAATTAATATTACTGTACTTGCTCTTTAGTAGCGATTGAATGAATTTGCTTATTTAAAAAAGTACTTTTTCAAATAAGTAAATTTTACATTGATTTTACCATTTTATTAGTTTCATTTCAAAATCATATACTACAGAAGTACAAAAAAATAATAGCTAGCTAAACTATCAGCGCTGTTATTGAAATAACAAGAAAACCAGATTCGGTGGTTTTACTATTTGCGTTTAAAAGTTTTACACCATGGCTGCTCGGACTACTGGTTAACTTTCACACAAAAATTAAATTTTTGAACTTCCTATTCCACGCAGTTACCAGGCTAAATTCGTCAATCATTCAAAAAAATCATTCACCTCGCACACCCTCAAGAATTACCCACATTAATCATTCACACTTAAATTCACTACTTATGACATTATCATCATAGTAGATATCTTTGAAAGTTATCACATATATCCATACCACTGACATACATGCGTATACATACATCACCTACAGACACCCAAACCAAACCTCTATTTATACTCACATGTATTAACGCACATTCACAATCTACATATACACGCTCATTCCATTCACTAACACATACGCTAGCTTTATCAATATGTAAATTTACATTATTTTGTATTTAAATGATTTCTGACATGAATGTAACGCGTATTTGAATATACATTTTGTACAAATAAAAAAAATACAGTTGAATACACTTGTAGTGAATATTATGGTTGTAGGAAATAGAAAAGGTTGTTGTAACATTGGTTTTTGTCTTATGAAACAAATATTGCTTTATAGCAACAGCAAAGCAAAATTAATAACTAAGTATTGTAATTACATTTTACTATCATAATGTAGAAACTATTGTTTTGTGAAGTTTTTCAACTCATATTAAAAATAGTGTCTAAATATTACAAAAACACTATGGTATTGTGTAAAGTGATGTTATTTACCTTTAAACACTAACGCATAACAAAATTAAATAACTTTTATGCAGAATAAATTAAAAGTATACAAAGATTAAAGTTGTGACTATACATGCAAAAATGGGGTTATTTAAAATCTCAAATTTTTACAGTTTAAAAAGAGCAATTTTCTCATTTTTGTAGCAGTTATTTTGGCAATACGTGTTGGTATATGCCATATAGTTAGTTAGAAAATAACTTTAAAAGAGGGGTGTATTCAAAATCATTTTACAGTATCAGCCTCGGAGAACAAGCTAATTATTTTATTTGCAATCTCGTATAAATTGTTCTAACACAGGCACCCTATGTAAGAAAAGTGGGTCCAATATGTTACATATGAAATGCTGTCCTATTTCCATAAAGCCGAGTTATAGTGTCCGACTACAGAAGGTGAAAGCTTGTTTATTCATGTAATTAGACCCCAGATATGTAGATTGTCTCTGGGTCAGCCGAGCACTACCCAGGGTTGTTCTGTTACTTACCTAATATGTAGATGCCATTAGTGCACTCAATATATACCCGTAGAATTACATTCAGGAAAACTGAGTTCAAAAATAGTTACTCAGTATTATAGTCAGATTTAATGTCATTAGGTAAATATTATGGTAACTTGTTTACTAGTATCTACTAAAAAAAAAAAAAAAAACTAGAATAAAATGTAAAAATTCGTTTAAAATACATCCGATCTAAGTTCAAAACCACCAAAATTAAATATAAACGCTTAAATTATTTCGCTGTGAAAAAAATTGAAGCATTTTTATCACTTTTCACAGAATATTTAGGGGTGCTCTTTGAATAGTTGTATTGCTTTTATATGTTTATAATTCTTTGGGCATTTTGATAACTTTAGTTGAAAGGGTTGGCCTGACTGTCAACTGGTTTTTTATTCTGTCTATCAGTTTGTACCCCAACGCCTTTTGAGCTAACTGAAAAAAACCAATTATTTTTGTGTTTGGAACATTGGACAAAAATTTGGTTATATTTGAGTCAGTTAGTGGTTTGTATTCAGTACGTGATTGTGATAATTTGAGTTGGTTTTCTGATTGAAATGGCAAATAAGAAGAAAATGAATAGCTCTAGGAGCTGGTACAAGAAGAGGAAGTCATTAAGAATGCTACAAAATCTGGTATAACAGAAGATAAATTGCCAGAACCTTCTGCTGTTGGACAAAGTAGGCCAACCACCTCAAGTTCGAAGCTAAAACTGGATTACAACTTCGATATTTATAATAAAAACAACAATAACAGCCTAGAATATTAAATAATAAACAGTAGATTTTGTGGGCATACACTTCAAATGTCAAAGACAAATTTGATTGGCCTATCTACAAAATTTCCATTATTCTGCTTACGGTGGGAACAATCTGACAAATCTTTCATTAATTGCAAGGAAATACAATTTGAATCAGCTGCTGCTGACAAATGTGTTTAGCTTTATGAATTAAATCCACAATTTGGTATATCGGTTACGATCGTTCTGGGCTAAGGCTACGCTGCTTCGCAGAGTCTGTGTGGCGTTCTCAATTCGCCTCGTCCTCCAAACAAATTTGCAAAACATGAGATTGTTTTATGTACGGCGTGTGAAAAAATGAAGCGTCGGCAATGCGAAATGCCGTTAAAGAGGCTGTACTTCGGAATGAAAGTGGCGCCCAGCGAGATTTGTGTTGCTCTCCACGAAACTTGGCATAAACGAGGTCAAATCATTGAACAGGTTTATGACGCTAACCTCAGTCGATGCACGAAAACATTTCCATCCCATGTCTAAGCACTGTAGTTGCCCTGCTAAAGTAGTGTGCATTCGCCTGACTGTGGTGCTAATTATATTGGAACAAGTGTAGGAATGGAGGTCAAAACGAGCCCTTACCTGTTTCAACGTTCCATTGTTAAGTATGATGTGAGGTACACTGACTATTTAAGTGACGTGGACTCTTCAGCCCATAAATTTATATCGGAAGCCAAACCATATGGAGACTGTAATATAACCAAGCAAGAATGTGTGACACGTCAAAAAGCGTGTGGTTAAAAGGTTGTGGGATTTAAAAAACAAGTGCAAATCAAACGGATGGTAACGCTCTCTCTGGCAAAAACCGTCTTACTGAGGTAGTTTTATAAAACCCCATACATTATGATCTTGCCATTAGGCTAAATACCCATAGTACTAAAATATATGCAGAAAGCAATCTGGCATCTTATTGCCACATAATGTCAAACTAAGGAAAGGCCAATGCACCAGCTCTGTCCGAAGGGGAAGAGTCATGATGAAAGTACAACAAGGCTTTAATAATAATAATAAAAAAAAATGAGCAACAGAATTATTTTCTTCCAGAGATCATTATGTTACTTTAGTAGCCAATATCTAAATCCCTAGCTGATCCTTAAATATTTCAAAAGTGTTAGGAAGGTTAATCGCAAAATCCAAACGAGTCTCTGAAAAACGTGGTCCAGCACGTCTTCCAAAGAGGACATTTGTACACTACTGAACAATGAAGTTTAGTGTATGTGAAGCTATTCTTTCATTCAACGATGGCTGTATAACTAAAATGAAAGTAATGAAGGATCTGGGCCTAGAACCACGAAGATACATCGTCAAAGCTATGGAGGTACTAGATTGTAGGCGGGTGTACTTCCCTGACAAAGCACTAAAGGACCTGGAAAAAAGTAAGTCAGAAGAGAACTCTAGTGAAAAGGAAGTTAGAAGATCTGTATGTTACCGAAGAAGATCCAAAGAACACAATCCTGGAAGCCACTAATTTAAGGTAGGCCAGATTGATTATTCATTTAGTGCTGTCCTTTTAAGTTTTGCTCGTTTCCCGAAAATCTACTTTTTACACATTACTTAAAAACGAGTGGAGATGATGCAGCCAAATTTTTTCCAGATGCTTACTACACTAAATACTAGTTCCTTACATACTATTTTTTCTAATATCTCAAATGAAAAAAATAAAATGCTTGGGGTTTTCTAATTATTTTAGTACTTTTTGTAAAAAAATCATAATTTGGTGGAAACTATAAATAAGTCAAATCTATAAAATAAAAATAATCATAGTACTATCTTATGTGGAACTTGAGTAATGTGTAATATAGCTAACATTATGGTCTTATGGCAGTCGCTGTGCTGTTAAGGTCGGTTTTATTACAGTATTAAAATAGTATTTTCAATGCATTAGTTGTATTAAATTCTTCACTGGCGTAATATTGAGTAAAAGTGAGATATTCACTTTGTCTTTGTTGTCCCCATTACGCTAATGACCTAGCACTATTATAAAATTGAAATGTAAATACATGTTGCAGCATCTTTGAATAACTTCAGCTGGAAGTGTCAACAGTAGTTTGGTGTCAGTTAAATTTGGATCGTTCATTCAATGTTTGGTCAATTTGTTTGTTGAACAAACTATTTTGTAGCTATATAATTGTAAAGACAGTTATTATTCAGGTTTTCCTAACCGAACAAGAGGACTGATTAGTGACTTTTTACTTTCATATTTTCTCGAGAATCTAGATGTTAAGTAAAGAAAGACTCTTGACTATTGGGAACGAGTGTACAGAGTGAGGTTAGAAGTGTCATCGTGTTCGTGGAACTTGTGGTTGCCTCATCACTTAAGTGTATCTTTGTATAAATATTATTGATTATTAATGGTTTTCCTCTTTTAACTTAGATGACAAGTATAGGCCTACATTATCTTTTGGCAAAGCCTGTCAGGGTATGGTTGAACATGATGATGCGTTAGGTCTAGTCAACACCAAAACTCCAATAGCCCCTAATTATAATGATGTAGACATGAGAACGGAGAATGATGTGGAATGTAGAATGATGTCTATTCCATTTTAGAGCACACACATACAACAGCTAAGGTAGCAGATTCAAAAGAGCTAAAACGTAAACACAGTCAAGTGAGTGCAGACTATCATGAAAAATCTCCACCGAAATTTCCAGGACAAAAGAAAAATCCATATAATTAGACTTTATATAACTGGGAATAAGGGTCCTTTTGAAATTATAATTCAAATTGAAGAAAAATCAACCCTTTTGTGGTGTGTTAAAATATTTAAAAACATCAGCATGATGGTATAAGCCATATTAATATTGTTAATCATGTTGAAATTATATAATATTACCTATTCTGTTTGTACGTGCTATTTATTTACTAACTAATACGAATTCAGCTTTATTTGGATGATCCTTTGGTTTTTTAATAATAATCAACATGTTCGAGTCTATTATTAACATAAAGGATGCAGGATAAATGAGTTCGGAATTTAAACTGTTACTTTTGGACGGAGAGTTTTGTTGAGTAATAGATTTTGTACATTAGGATATATGCGAAGCAAACATTAAAATTATCTATCTTACCTAAGAGTACCTAGAAACGGTTTTGTCATCGCACGACACGTGATGTTTGGTCATCCTGGCGTTAAAGGTCTCAGAGGTTGGTTGGTTCTTGTGCCTGGAGCGTTGTATTAGCTGAAAAAGAATTTTCTGGAAGTGAAGGGGAATCCATGTATGCTTTTCACGTCCCCCAGAATGGTCAATAATAGATGAAAATTATTGATCACAATGAGGAGCGGAGTGTGAGGGGCTGGGAGTACCGAAGTGGGTGTATATCTGTAGAGTCGAGGGGCAACAAAACGATCCCGGTTGAGATTTGCGTAGGGGTTGGTGGACGGAATACATCTTCTGATATCCTCCTCAATCCTAGTGTATCCAGTATTCCTATCAAAACCACACATATATGTAATCACAACTGTTTCGTTACTAAAACTCTCCGTCCGTAACAGTTCAATTCAACGTCTGTTCCGAAACCATTGTGATACAGTAATACCGTTTAAAAATAATTCATATCAAAAACAAACACCTTTCTTCCGGAATACTCCGCATCAAGGCATCGATTGCACAATTTAAATATTTTACTTCATTGTAGATAATGGCCTGCATTTAAGTAATGCTAATCCAAAACGTCTTTAATTAAATATATTTCATATCAGCTTTAAAAATTAGTACTATTTTTGTGAACTACGCCGAATTATTAATATAACTAGAAGACCCTTAGTAACTTATAATTAGAGTCATGGACATAAGAAAATAGTAACTAAAATTATTGTGATGATAAAGATAATGTATTAATTAAACTCACGCCCCCGATACTCGTGTAGGCTCCTTTCTACTTGGTGCAGTCCCCATGCAGCAGAGGAAGACTTGTAGTAGAGAAGGTCTTGCAAACTTTCTTACAGCATGTATTTCTCATCACCAAAAATGACAGACACCTGAGGATCAATAATAGTATTAGAAATTATGGAGTTTCAACTGTAACAGAATAACTATTGGGAAATTTATTTGAGGAGCTGAGACCTTTTTAAATGTAGAGGTCTGTAGTCAACACAATCAGGAATTGGAACTTTCGGCTAATGGCGATACCTAAACTCCTCCTCAGAAATATAAAATATACTGTAGCATAAGACTTGCGTACGTCAGGGTCCTAAATGTGTTGTTTTCACCAACTAGTAACACAAACAGGCACAAAGAAACATCTACTGGCCGTGGTTTTTTTTCTGAGACATTGAATTTCACAGTTCAAATAGAGATAAATGTCAAGAGATAACAATATTGTCATCCCTTATTCTGATACGAAAATATAAATTAATTCATAAACTGCGAACCCCCTTTTCAAACTTTAAAAAATGTATAAATGTTAGATTAAAACAAGTATTTAACATATTTATACCATACTATAATCTATAGCCGTACATATATTTTACAATTCCTCGTAAGAATGATTTGAATGTAAATGTATATTAAATTTGAATTTAATGCCAGATATTAAACATAGTTCTAAAAAAAAATTAAATTTAGTTAACCTATACTAATTAATATTTGAAATAGTAACCTACTTTAATATTGTTAATCATGTTGAAATTATATAATATTACCTATTCTGTTTGTACGTGCTATTTATTAACTAACTAATACAAATTCAGCTTTATTTGGATGATCCTTTGGTTTTTTTAATAATAATCAACATGTTCGGTCTATTATTAACATAAAGGATGCAGGATAAATGAGTTCGGAATTTAAACTGTTACTTTTTGGACGGAGAGTTTTGTTGAGTAATAGATTTTGTACATTAGGGTATATGCGAAGCAAACATTAAAATGATCTATCTTACCTAAGAGTACCTAGAAACGGTTTTGTCATCGCACGACACGTGATGTTTGGTCATCCTGGCGTTGAAGGACTCAGAGGTTGGTTTGGTTCTTGTGCCTGGAGCGTTGTATTAGCTGAAAAAGAATTTTCTGGAAGTGAAGGGGAATCCATGTATGCTTTTCACGTCCCCCAGAATGGTCAATAATAGATGAAAATTATTGATCACAATGAGGAGCGGAGTGTGAGGGGCTGGGAGTACCGAAGTGGGTGTATATCTGTAGAGTCGAGGGGCAACAAAACGATCCCGGTTGAGATTTGCGTAGGGGTTGGTGGACGGAATACATCTTCTGATATCCTCCTCAATCCTAGTGTATCCAGTATTCCCATCAAAACCACACATATATGTAATCACAACTGTTTCGTTACTAAAAACTCTCCGTCCGTCCGTAACAGTTCAATTCAACGTCTGTTCCGAAACCCATTGTGATACAGTAATACCGTTTTAAAAATAATTTATATCAAAACAAACACCTTTCTTCCGGAATAATCCGCATCAAGGCATCGATTGCACAATTTACATATTTTACTTCATCGTAGATAATGGCCTGCATTTAAGTAATGTTAATCCAAAACGTCTTTAATTAAATATATTTCATATCAGCTTTAAAAATTAGTACTATTTTTGTGAACTACGCCGAATTATTAATATAACTAGAAGACCCTTAGTAACTTATAATTAGAGTCATGGACATAAGAAAATAGTAACTAAATTATTGTGATGATAAAGATAATGTATTAATTAAACTCACGCCCCCGATACTCGTGTAGGCTCCTTTCTACTTGGTGCAAGTCCCATGCAGCAGAGGAAGACTCGTAGTAGAGAAGGTCTTGCAAACTTTCTTACAGCATGTATTTCTCATCACCAAAAATGACAGACACCTGAGGATCAATAATAGTATTAGAAATTATGGAGTTTTCAACTGTAACAGAATAACTATTGGGAAAATTTATTTGAGGAGCTGGGACCTTTTTAAATGTAGAGGTCTATAGTCAAACACAATCAGGAATTGGAACTTTCGGCTAATGGCGATACCTAAACTCCTCCTCAGAAATATAAAATATACTGTAGCATAAGACTTGCGTACGGTCAGGGTCCCTAAATGTGTTGTTTTCACCAACTAGTAACACAAACAGGCACAAAGAAACATCTACTGGCTGTGGTTTTCTGAGACATTGAATTTCACAGTTCAAATAGAGATAAAATGTCAAGAGATAACAATATTGTCATCCCTTATTCTGATACGAAAATATAAATTAATTCATAAACTGCGAACCCCCATTTCCAAACTTTAAAAAATGTATAAATGTTAGATTAAAACAAGTATTTAACATATTTATACCATACTATAATCTATAGCCGTACATATATTTTTACAATTCCTCGTGAGAATGATTTGAATGTAAATGTATATTAAATTTGAATTTAAATGCCGGATATTAAACATAGTTCTAACAAAAAAATAAAATTTAGTTAACCTATAACTAAATAATGTTTGAAATAGTAACCTACTTTAATATTGTTATTCATGTTGAAAATTATATAATATTACCTATTCTGTTTGTACGTGCTATTTATTAACTAACTAATACAAATTCAGCTTTATTTGGATGATCCTTTGGTTTTTTTAATAATAATCAACATGTTCGGTTCTATTATTAACATAAAGGATGCAGGATAAATGAGTTCGGAATTTAAACTGTTACTTTTGGACGGAGAGTTTTGTTGAGTAATAGATTTTGTACATTAGGGTATATGCGAAGCAAACATTAAAATTATCTATCTTACCTAAGAGTACCTAGAAACGGTTTTTGTCATCGCACGACACGTGATGTTTTGGTCATCCTGGCGTTGAAGGGGCTCAGAGGTTGGTTGGTTCTTGTGCCTGGAGCGTTGTATTAGCTGAAAAAGAATTTTCTGGAAGTGAAGGGGAATCCATGTATGCTTTTCCACGTCCCCCAGAATGGTCCAATAATAGATGAAAATTATTGATCACAATGAGGAGCGGAGTGTGAGGGGCTGGGAGTACCGAAGTGGGTCGAGGGGCAACAAAAACGATCCCGGTTGAGATTTACGTAGGGGTTGGTGGACGGAATACATTCTTCTGATATCCTCCTCAATCCTAGTGTATTCCAGTATTCTTATCAAAAACCACACATATATGTTATTACAACTGTTTCGTTACTAAAAACTCTCCGTCCGTAACAGTTCAATTCAAACGTCTGTTCCGAAACCCATTGTGATACAGTAATACCGTTTAAAAAATTAATTCATATCAAAACAAACACCTTTCTTCCGGAATACTCCGCATCAAGGCATCGATTGCACAATTTAAATATTTTACTTCATCGTAGATAATGGCCTGCATTTAAGTAATGTTAATCCAAAACGTCTTTAATTAAATATATTTCATATCAGCTTTAAAAATTAGTACTATTTTGTGAACTACGCCGAATTATTAATATAACTAGAAGACCCTTAGTAAATTATAATTAGAGTCATGGACATAAGAAAATAGTAACTAAATTATTGGGATGATAAAGATAATGTATTAATTAAACTCACGCCCCGATACTCGTGTAGGCTCCTTTCTACTTGGTGCAGTCCCATGCAGCAGAGGAAGACTTGTAGTAGAGAAGGTCTTGCAAACTTTCTTACAGAATGTATTTCTCATCACCAAAAATGACAGACACCTGAGGATCAATAATAGTATTAGAAATTATGGAGTTTCAACTGTAACAGAAGTAACTATTGGGAAATTTATTTGAGGAGCTGGGACCTTTTTAAATGTAGAGGTCTGTAGTCAACACAATCAGGAATTGGAACTTTCGGCTAATGGCGATACCTAAACTCCTCCTCAGAAATATAAAATATACTGTAGCATAAGACTTGCGTACGTCAGGGTCCCAAATGTGTTGTTTTCACCAAACTAGTAAACACAAACAGGCACAAAGAAAACATCTACTGGCCGTCGGTTTTCTGAGACATTGAATTTTCAACAGTTCAAAATAGAGATAAATGTCAAGAGATAACAATATTGTCATCCCTTATTCTGATACGAAAATATAAATTGATTCATAAACTGCGAACCCCTTTTTCAAACTTTAAAAAATGTATAAATGTTAGATTAAAACAAAGTATTTAACATATTTATACCATACTATAATCTATAGCCGTACATATATTTTACAATTCCTCGTGAGAATGATTTGAATGTAAATGTATATTAAATTTGAATTTAATGCCGGATATTAAACATAGTTCTAAAAAAAAAAATAAAATTTAGTTAACCTATACTAATTAATGTTTGAAAATAGTAACCTACTTTAATATTGTTAATCATGTTGAAATTATATAATATTACCTATTCTGTTTGTACGTGCTATTTATTAACTAACTAATACAAATTCAGCTTTATTTGGATGATCCTTTGGTTTTTTTAATTAATAATCAACATGTTCGGTCTATTGTTAACATAAAGGATGCAGGATAAATGAGTTCGGAATTTAAACTGTTACTTTTGGACGGAGAGTTTTGTTGAGTAATAGATTTTGTACATTAGGGTATATGCGAAGCAAACATTAAAATTATCTATCTTAACCTAAGAGTACCTAGAAACGGTTTTGTCATCGCACGACACGTGATGTTTGGTCATCCTGGCGTTGAAGGGCTCAGAGGTTGGTTGGTTCTTGTGCCTGGAGCGTTGTATTAGTTGAAAAGAAATTTTCTGGAAGTGAAGGGGAATCCATGTATGCTTTTCACGTCCCCCAGAATGGTCAATAATAGATGAAAATTATTGATCACAATGAGGAGCGGAGTGTGAGGGGCTGGGTAGTACCGAAGTGGGTGTATATCTGTAGAGTCGAGGGGCAACAAAACGATCCCGGTTGAGATTTGCGTAGGGGTTGGTGGACGGAAATACATCTTCTGATATCCTCCTCAATCCTAGTGTATCCAGTATTCCTATCAAAACCAACACATATATGTAATCACAAAACTGTTTCGTTACTAAAAACCTCTCCGTCCGTAACAGTTCAATTCAACGTCTGTTCCGAAACCCATTGTGATACAGTAATACCGTTTAAAAATAATTCATATCAAAACAAACACCTTTCTTCCGGAATACTCCGCATCAAGGCATCGATTGCACAATTTAAATATTTTACTTCATCGTAGATAATGGCCTGCATTTAAGTAATGTTAATCCAAAAAACGTCTTTAATTAAATATATTTCATATCAGCTTTAAAAATTAGTACTATTTTTGTGAACTACGCCGAATTATTAATATAACTAGAAGACCCTTAGTAACTTATAATTAGAGTCATGGACATAAGAAAATAGTAACTAAATTATTGTGATGATAAAGATAATGTATTAATTAAAACTCACGCCCCCGATACTCGTTGTAGGCTCCTTTCTACTTGGTGGCAGTCCCATGCAGCAGAGGAAGACTTGTTGTAGAGAAGGTCTTGCAAACTTTCTTACAGCATGTATTTCTCATCACCAAAAATGACAGACACCTGAGGATCAATAATAGTATTAGAAATTATGGAGTTTCAACTGTAACAGAATAATATTGGGAAATTTATTTTTGGAGCTGGGACCTTTTTAAATGTAGAGGTTCTGTAGTCAACACAATCAGGAATTGGAACTTTCGGCTAATGGCGATACCTAAACTCCTCCTCAGAAATATATAAATATACTGTAGCATAAGACTTGCGTACGTCAGGGTCCTAAATGTGTTGTTTTCACCAACTAGTAACAAAAAACAGGCACAAAGAAACATCTACTGGCCGTGGTTTTCTGAGACATTGAATTTCACAGTTCAAATAGAGAAAAATGTCAAGAGATTAACATATTTGTCATCCCTTATTCTGATACGAAAATATATAAATTGATTCATAAACTGCGAACCCCCTTTTCAAACTTTAAAAATGTATAAATGTTAGATTAAAAACAAGTATTTAAAATATTTATACCATACTATAATCTATAGCCGTTTTTAAACCCTGGTGGGGGGGGGGGGGGGTGGGGGGGGGGGGGGGTGGGGGGGGGGGGGGGTGGGGGGGGGGGGGGGTGGGGGGGGGGGGGGGTGGGGGGGGGGGGGGGTAACTGATCACTTATCCCTGTGTGAGCTAATTACAGTCAGGACTCCATATTTTGTTGCTGTCAGTAATGAGACTGCAGTGTCTCATTAATTTTATAATAGCAAATAATGGAACTTTGGCAGAAATTTATCACCACGTTTGTACTGTTTACGATGATGAAGAATATCAATTTAAAGAGGTCTTTGTTGATGAGAAATGTTCATTGAACAGAGGGAAAATGTTCATGATGGTGAGTACAGGGGGACCAGACGCCCGGGCTTTAGGAGGACATGTCCTCCTTTGTAATGTTTGTCCTTCTGGCTTTTGAAATTATGTAAAATGTCCGGCTTTTTAGCGAATACTTAAATGTTAAAAAATAGTAGCATTGGAGTTCTTCCGATTTCCAAAGTCCCAAAGATAGGCCATTAATACATTATTGCAGCACACACATAATGCCATGGCATGTGAACTGCTGTTAGATTCAGTTGTATGTTGAGTGTTGTGTATAGTGTCACTGACTCACTGTTGCTTCTATCCGCTCAGACGCTCTGACACTACTACCCCTTGATTTCCTTTTCATGTACTATGAATTTTTTAACAATACATTATATATTTCTCTGTTATAGTGATAATTGCTTATATATGTCTGTGAATATATTACTAATAATGTAATGAATTAATGAAATAAATTAATTCGAATTATTTTACAAATATTATCTTTAACATAATTTTTAATATTTTGTTTCAAGTTAGTTATAATTATAAAAAAGAAAAATTCTAATAATAATTCATTAAATCTTATGCTATATACAAAATAATAGCCTACAATGTACTTTTATCCATCAATATACAATTTAATAATATGAATTCTTTTATTTCTTGGTTTATAAGTAAAAACAATCCTATTAGAGTTTATTATTTGGATTACAAGCAATACAATACTAATTTATAATTTGTGTTTTTTTATAATAATATATATAAATACATTTTTTTTTCACAAAGTTTATAAGAATATTTAATATTGCCCTCCTTTTTGTTTTTATGTCTTCTTTTTCACCCCCATAAGTCCCCTTTTTAGGAATTTGCATCTGGTCACTATCCTAGTTACACTCGAGATAACCATTCATACGGACAAAGTGTGCTGAGTTCTAAGGGATTATTTCGGTCACCTCTGAGTTCTGACGCTAGGGCTGTGCCACATAACTTTGATTGTTACTATTCAAATATTTACCACCTGACATCTCACTCCACAGATGACAGTCTGAGCACACATTTTTTTTGTATGTCTCAATTTACAGCACTGGATGAGTTACTTCTTTTACAAATAGTATAATCACAACCAATGTCCTCTCCCTCAGCAAACTACTTGTAAATACCAATAGGCATTTTAATAAAAAACATATTTTTTTATTTCAAAACAGGTACTTTGAATTACAACCACAATTTGGTTGTTTGGACCACCACAATATAATGTCTCTTGTACAAAAGGGTGAGAGAAAAAAATGTACTAAGTTATATAATATACAAGGAAACCACTCTCTATACAAAATTTAAGAAGGAAAGAATAGCAAATGTTATTGAATAAAAAATTTAATAAAATTAACAACAAAACTACTAGTTCAACTTTCTTTCTTAGAATCCGAGGTTTCACCAGACTTCTGCTCCGACCCTGATGTTGGTTTGCTTGGATAGACAGCAAATAGACTTAGTTCAAATGCACAAACACAGAACGCAAAACCGGTCTGAACCTGAAAATAAACAAGCTTGTTTGAAACATAACAGGTTTGTTGGCAAAATTGTTAAACGAACATAAAAATTTAGTGTTACTTTGAGTAATTTAAATTCCAGAATCGCAAAAATTCAGAATCATGGAGCAGTTTATTAATAGAGGTAGAATTAAGGGAAGTGGGCCCTCACCTTCAAATACACACAAATATCTTCTAAACAATGTGTTGATTCTGTGAATATTTTCTCACTAAATGAAGTATTTGCTCTTCTCATAGAAAGTTTGGGTAAATAAATTACAACTCTACAAAGTATTCAAAACGATTCATATACCACTGATAAAGCTAAACTTTGTAAGACCTCTATGAAAATATTATTAAATTTATATTCTGTAATTTTAGAGCTTCTCCGATTTTCTTTTAAGAATAGTGAATTAATATTACATAGCAATATGCTACACAGTTATAATACAAGAAGGTAGGAGTACTCTAGACTTTTTAATTTGGCCAAAATTAGATAGTGGCCAAAGCAGTCGAATGCCTTGCTCAGGCTCAAGTATACACTGGAGACAGTGTTGCCTGACTCCATTTAGTGTTGGAACTCCAACATCCAGTGTTGGAGTTTATTTTCCATTATAAATTCAACTAGATCGGCAATCACAGTTGTTGACTTTCCTTTTGTGAAGCCATGTTGTTTCTTTGTTAAGAGGTTATTTCTTGAAGGTGTGGAAGCAATCTTTAAAAGTTACTTTTCAATAATTTTTTGAGGCAGTAGATAGAAGGGAGATGGGTTGGTAGTTAACTGGTTCATCTTTCTTGCCCTGTTTATGTTTGGGATATATTTTAGCAGTTTTAAGTCTAGAGGGAAAGATACCTTATTTAAGGGATATGTTACAAATAGCTAAAATAGGAGTCAAAAGTGTTTTTCTGCAGAGTTTTATAATTTTTATACTTAGATGCCTATTTTTAAAGTAAATTCTATTTCACACTTTATGTCATGTTTGGTAACAATACAGTTAATATTTTAAATTGCACTATTCTTTGTACCTTGTGCACATTATGAAACAAAGGAATTTGACAATGGATTAACAACTGGGATTGTTTCAGTTGGTTGACAGGAAACAGTAAAGGGATTTCACATGTGGCTGTCCTGCGAAATATCAAAATTAACATGTATTAGTATTTTAGACATTTCTTTTACACATGAATGATAACTCTTGACTTTGGCATGTTATTAATGTACTTGTAACTGTTTCATTTATTTACAAACTCCATCATCTTGAAACTTTAAACAAAAAATAACATTATAAGTATATAAACCTATTTTTAAAACACATGTGTTTGTATGTTTTGTGTTAATTGACTTACAATCAATTTGAAATATGTTCACTTATTATGATTCAATTATATAATCCTACAACTCTTCAATGGCTTTGACTGTCCTTGTTACACTGGAGATAACCATTCATCAAAGTGTACTGAGTTCTGGGGGATTATTTCAGTCAGTTCTGATGCTAGGGCTGTGCCACATAACTTTGATCGTTATCATTCAAATATTTACTACCGGAGCCTCTCACTCCACAGATGGCAGTCTGAGCGCTCATATTAGTAATGCCTCAATTTACAGCATTGGATGAATGACTTCTTTTGAAACTAGCATAATCACAGCCAATGTCCTCTCCCTCAGCAAACCATTTGTAAATTCCAATAGGCATTTTAATGAAAACACCTTTTTTGTGTTTCAAAACAGGTACTTCTTCGAATTACAACTAAAATCTGGTAGTTTGGATCACCATAATAGGCTTTCTCTTGTACATGAGGGCGAGAGAAAAAAATTTACAAGTCACACAAGGGAACCACTCTCTATACAAAATTTAAGAAGGAAAGAATAGCAAATGGTATAAAATAAAAAATTTAATAAAATGAACAATAAAACTACAAACAGTTTAACTTTCTTTCTTAGAATCCGAGGTTTCACCAGACTTCTGCTCCGACTCTGATGTCGGTTTGCTTGGATAGATAGCAAACAGACTTAGCTCAAATGCAAAAACACAGAATGAAAAACCGGTCTGAACCTGAAAATAAACAAGGTTGTTTGAAAAATAACAGCTTTGTCAACAAAGTTGTTAAACGAACATAAAAATTTAGTGTTACTTTGAGTAATTTAAATTCCAGAATCGCAAAAATTCAGAATCATGGAGCAGTTTATTAATAGAGATAGAATTAAGGGAAGTGGGCCCTCATCTTCAACAAAATGCACACAAATTTCTTCTGCACAATGACTTGATTTTTGTGAATGTTTTCTTCCGAAATGAAGTATTTGCTATTCTCATTAGATGGAGTTTAGGTAACTAAATTGCAACTCTAAAACTCTGTAAGACTGCCATGGAAATATTATTAAATTTATATTCTGTAATTTTAGAGCTTCTCAGTTTTTCTTTTAAGAATAATGAATTTACATAGAAATATGCTACACAGTTATAATACAAGGTAGGAGTACCCCAGACTTATAAACTCCACTAGATCAGCAATCACAGTTGTCGTTGACTTTCCTTTTGTGAAGCCATGTTGTTTGTTTGTTAAGAGGTTATTTCTTGAAAATGTGTAAGTAATCTTTAAGAACTAATTTTCAATAATTTTTTAGGCAGTAGGTAGAAGGGAGATGGGTTGGTAGTTGGCTAGTTCATATTTATTTCCTTGTTTGTTTTGGATATATTTTAGCATTTTTAAGTCTGGAGGAGAATATGCCTCGTTTAAGGGACATGTTACAAATAGCTAAAACAGGATTCAAAAGTGTTTTCCCACAGAGTTTGATAATTTTTTTATATGTTATCAATTTTAGTTGATGGTTTAGACTTAATGGAATTTGTAACTGTTTGTATCTCTTCAGTTGTTGCAGGGTGAAGCATAGGCAAAGGGGGTTTCAATTTCAATGAGGTTTCCCTGGAAATAGTTACAACTCATTTGGTTGCTGAATGTCTCTTCTGCAGTTCTATAAAAAATAAGTTAATATTATTTGCAATTTCTGTGGCATCTGTAACCTTTTGCCACCCATTGTTAAGCATTTCATAGATACTGGCTGAGCTGCATGGGCTGCTTTCTGTTCGCTATTTATAATTTCCCATATTGCTTTGCTCTTGTTGCTAGCCTGACAGATGTGTTCAGTGCTTGCTTCAAGTCATAAGATTTATTTTTTTCCGGTTGCTTCAGTTTTTTGTTTCTGGTTTCCTGACAGTCTGTACTATTCCTGTGCCTTAAGAAATTCTTCTTTTAGGATCTTTGTTTTTTCATTGTAAGTAATTTGTGTATGCACTCTCTGGATAATCCGAGATTTTCTGTGTGGACAAGCACAGTTTAAAGTGCTTGTAATGGTATTGCTAAAGTTGTTGTAACCTTTGTGATGTAAGATCCCAATGACAGTGATAAAAGCAGCTAAATCGTGATTGTGTAAAGTTTTGGCTCATTTGGTTAATTCTTCTCTAGTATCAGGCATATTTCCTGAGAAGCTTAAACTATCCAAAATAATACATATAGACAAAAAAGGTAATGAGAAAGACTTGAAAAATTAAAGGCCAATATCTTGTGTCCAGTAATTTCAAAATTTTTTGAAAAGGCCATGCACATATGATATTATGAATATTTAGAAAAATATCATATCCTTGATGACATGCAACATGGATTTCATCAAGAAAAGTTAGTTTTGTCTGTAGTAATTTCATTTTTAGAACTTGTAATAGAGTCTATTGATAGATGCGTAAGTGTAGTAGGAATTGTTATGGACATGTCAAATGTGTTTGAGCATTCCATTTTGCTTTCCGTTGTTGGAGCTGTTTCAAATTACAAGTATGTTCATAAAATATTTACTGCTACAGTAAGAAAGTAGTAACTGAGTTGAAAATATAGATAAGGAGTCCCAAAATGAGCCTTTTAAAACTTACTATACTCTTAGTTTAAATTAATGATAATTGACAAAATACTGTACATTCATTCATTGTATGGTTGTACATTCATAGCTCATGCTGTTATGCTCGTTATACGTTTTTGGTTATGTGTGGAAACACACTTTTAGAAGCTGTGCTAGAAAGAATAAACTTGATTGAATTGCACTTAGTCCTATAAGGACTTCTTTCATGACTGGGCTTCTTTCAGATAAATAAGATATTCAGAATTGACAAGGATGAGGGTTGGGGTCACCTTCTGCCAAGATTCCATATGTGTCCATCATAAAGAGCGATGTGGGGCACTATCTCAGACAAGCCATCTTAGAAGAAGGAGAGGCTTGTTCTGTTCTAGTTTCTCCCAGTTATCACGGGCTGGAGATGGTACTTCCTAGCATTTAGGTTTGAAAAAATCTTTAATACTAAAGGAGCTCCACCCACTCGTAGCAACCATCCTTCACAGTAAACTACACCTATCAATCAACCCTTCACTTCAATATCTCGTAAACCAATAAAAATTATCTTAAAATAAACATACAAATTAAAGTAGGAACTGTGTAAAAAGAGCTGAGGAATTGAAGTCTGACAATTCCACTATGAATTGAATAATTGAGAATCATAACTATTCCATACTTTATTTATATTGAGCTGTGTGCAATTAATTTTGGTTAATGAGAGTATGAAAGTTGTCTCACATTGTTTCTTATAACATGTCAGCCCGTAATTAGTTTTGTCTTATTGTACATATTTTGAGATTGTCACATACGTACGGTTTTCTTTTTTTGACTAATAAATGACATTTTACTTTCAGTATGAAATGAACAACAATAAGTTCCTCACCTGGAGAGCTACTTTGTTTATCGCAATGCCGTACAACGTCCACAGAAACGTGACACAGAGCGCTGACACTATTATCGGGAATGGCAGGTCCTTTGTACTCTTTGATGCGATCACGTATTTCTGGAATTGAAGAAATGAAATATAGTACATATCACATACACTGAAATACTTACAAAAACAATAATTCTGTAGGGAACTGAAAAGCATGGGTAATGTTTATTAGCCAGCATGGGAAGTTCAAGGGAAACTAAATCGAACTGCTCAGTAAGGCAGATCTCAAAATGCATATTCCCACCAAAACATCATGAAAAGTCTCTTATGAACAATGAATATTGTATACAACATTCCAACTTTGTTCAACAATTCGTACAAGAATTATCAAGCCATTGATATAAATAAACATTTAAAAAAATAATTAACTGATAGATTGAATTTCTTAGAACAGTGTAATGATCTTTTTACAACTAGAATAAAAAACTTCCGAACAAAGAAGAAAACTATTTGTTTATAAATACAATCCCCACTGCACAGACATTAAAAACAAAATCACATCTAGGGAAAAGACACAAATTGGCAAATAGAAATAGAACAAAAGAAAATTCAAGACCACTAAACATAAAAAACAACTCTAAGGCTTTTAATTAATGTATAATTTAAAGGTCTTTGACCGTTAATAATGATTTTACTGGTAAAATACTAATTGACACTTTTTGTGTCAATTGCACTTAGGAAGTTACTTGATCGACAACAAATGGGTATGCTAACGTTTCCAGGGTTACAAATGTTAAGAGATGGGGGTTTGTTAATTAAAAAAATGTATGTCAATGGTTTCTGAGTCAATTTAAACATTTACACATTGAAATATAAAGATAATTTATCATATTTGTACATTCGATTTTGTATTATTTATTTGTTAACAGAAAAACTTTATTTTGAATCATTACTTGTTTTAAATTTATCAAATGTTTCATTTTGTAAATTAAAAGAGTTAGATTAAATTACTGGGTTGGATTTAATATCCATTATTTTTATTGATACATGGAGTGAATAAGATCAACTATTATAATACAAATAGGGTTTTACAACTTACTAATAAAAATATATTTTTACAAAAAATATTATTTTGTTCAAACTATTCACAAGTGTGACATGTTGAATCGTGATTTCTTTTTATTAATAGTTAAAGGTTGCAAATATAACTCGGCAAAGCAAATTTTGGTTGCAAAAAAACATTGCAGTTTTGTGACTGCAATGTTTGTGTTATTCATGTTGTTTTGATTTTATAAGTCAAAATTTCTGTCTAAAACCTTTTTAACTATACTATATTAAGTGCTTTAACTAGATATATAAGTGTAATGTAACTTCAAGATTTTTTAATTGTATAACATGTGTGCACATTATGTATAAAGATGATTTGAATTTGATTTGGAATCAAAGTCAAAGTAAAAAATCTCTTTATTTACATAGTCTTCAAGACTAGTAGTGGCGTCAACATGATGTTAGGGAATCGCTGTTTCAGTATGTTATATCGGCATAAATGTGGTGCAGCATTAAACTTATTGTTACAGAGGTGACAATTATTGGAACTCTCTTTTTCAGACAAACTTACAACAGCATAAAGATGGTACAGCATTAGACTTATTGTAACAGCGGTTACAATTGTGGCAAACCTAGCTTCCAACAGCGACTTGTCCTCGTAGAGTGTATAAGCTGTTAATGGTACCAATATGGTTGACCATCGTAGCATGCACTTTTGAGCCTCTGCCTGTCAATCATAAAAACTAAGTATTAGTAATATAGTAATAATAGTAATTAAACTAATTAATACAAATCTAATAATTTGTAACTTTACCTCCTTGTTTTTAGTTTATTTCTAATGATGGGGAATTTGAACTAGTTAAATGAATTTCATGTATATTGCAGTTAGGGTAAATTTTGATACTAAAGTTTTTTTTTATTTAAATTTGATCATTTATTTGATTTAGAATTGCATACTCTAATATTAATATTAAAAATCAATTTTTGATTATAAAAAACAAAATGTTACATAATTATGTAACAAACCTCACTCTATCATTTAAAAATATTAAAAATCATAAATCAATTATTTAACAATTAAATGTCATGTTTCATTATAACAGATGTAAATGTTGAGTTTAGCTCCAGTTCACCTTCCTCTTAGTGCAGTCTGAAATCTCAAGCTGTTACAGAGTTGACTCTTGGAATCTGAAGTCATGTTTGTCAGAATAGATTCAAATAAAAGAAGGAGACAAAGAAGCTCAAAATAAACTCTTTACATCGTTTCGAAACCAGAGACACCTTTACTACAAAATATAGTGTAATCTAGGTGAAGATGTATTCTCTTTGTCTCAACAGGTGCACAGTTGTAAATTGTGTACATGTGTTGTGTAGAAAACTCGGTTGCTCCACCCTGCTTTGAGATCGTGCCTAAAAACGTCTTAGTGCACTTAGTTGTGCCGACTTTTTTTTATCTCTTTAGGCAAACATGTTTCCAGATTTTCAGGAGTCAAATATGTGACAGTGTCAGGTATCCGACGCTGCACTAAGAGGAAGGTGAACTGGAGCTAAACTCAACATCTACATTGAATCAACTCTTCTCACCATCGCTACATTATTATTACCATGTTCTAGCCATTATTTCTTATATCTTTATAATAATGGTGTTTGCTGTTTGTAAATAAATAATATATGTCATATGATCCTTATCTTACAGGTTTAAAATTAATTTTTGGTAAATGTCCTTAAAAATCCCATTGCCTGTTCTGAATTTAAACATATTTTATGTGATTGAGCAATTTGATGTTGGCTATGAAAAAAATGGACTAATATCCTTCAAATGTGGCAAGGATATTTAAAAATAATATAAAAGACATATGTAAAAATACAATTGTTTTCATGTTAATGCTACAGCATTCAATACATTTTTTGGCTCAATTTAATTAATTTAACATAATATAACCATATTATGAAAACCTTCACTGTATTTGAAAAATACAGTATACACACATTAATAAGTTCTGATTTCACTTTAACCAGCTGTATCTTGGTCCCTTATTTACCAAACTATAAGGCATTTATTATTTGCATAATATATATAATTTATTACATTACATATATTAAATTAATATAAATATAATATAATATTTAATATATATATTATAATAATCTATATATATAAAAATGAATGTTTGTATGTTTGTCCTTTATGGAATCGTGAACTATTGGACCGATCATGATGAAAATTTGTACGTATATGTATTTTTCCACGGAGAAGGTTTATAAGCTATGCCCATCCCTTTCCCGATTCAGGATTCCGCCCCACTGGTTACAGAAATACCCATAAGAAATGCATTGCAGCAAACATATGTTAACGTCTTTTCAAATTTTTAATCAGCTGTTCTTTGTAAACATATATTACACTTATAGTTTTAAAGCATAGAGTAAGCTTAAGAGAAACGACAAATTTTGTTTAAACTGTTTTTGCAATCACTGTTAAACATAGACTTTACTATCCAGATAATACAATTCAAATTTGACGTAAAAATTCACCTTTAACTGCAATATTTATTTAATATAAACCATGCTCATGCTTGATCAGAAGAGTAATGCAGATATCATAATTACTATCTTACGTTGGCTACAAATATAAAGAATGTTATAAAATCAACCTTAGTTGTTTTTTTTGACAGAAGTATGGTTCTCAAAACTCCGTGTGTACATATTCTCTCGATCGAGACAACAAAGCAAGCTCAATCGTGGCATCGGAGATATAACTAATTTAATCTAAAATTTATTATAGTAAAAAAAAAAATTTACTAAGTAATATAAGGACTTCGGTTCTTAAGATTTGCGTGCGAAGCCGTGGGTAACAGCTAGATAGAGGCAGGAATATGGTACATACCTTCATAATACGCCCAAGAGGCTCACGATGGAACGACTATCAATTATCTCAGCAATGTTTAGAATGTGATAGAAAAAGAATAAGTGAATATAGTGTACTGTTTTCAACGGGAAATTGCGTGCGAAGCCGCGGGCAACTTTTGCAAAAAATTATTGAAATGTGCAGCAAAGCGCGCCGGGCCCGCTAGTATATATATATAAATGAATGTTTGTGTGTTTGTCCTTTATGGAATCGTAAACTATTTAACCGACCATTATGAAAATTTGTATGTATATGTATTTTTTCACAGAGAAGGTTTATATACTATGCCCGTTGATGTAATTCGCCACCAGGCAGTGCTGCAAAAGATACAAGTTTTCAAAGCCCCTGCACACTAAAAACTGCAATACGAGACAGTTATGTATATTAAATAACCAAACACTATATTGAAGTTATGATGTATATTTGTCTTGAAGATATATTTCTGATTGAACTTAAAGTTTGAGTGTTAGGCCACTTTATAATAAGTTACATGTAAGTGTATGATGGCTATAAACATACACAGATTATCTTGATCGTGGCAACAAGGCAATCTCGAAATCGGCACTGGAAAAATAATTCACTTGAACCAGAAGTGCACATACACGGGCAAAGCTTACGAAAAGCGTGCGAAGCCGCGGGATATAGCTAGTATAATATAAATATAACATACTGTGTGAAATGTTTTACGTTAAATTAAGCCTATCTAATTTATTCCATATCCCTCCCCATTGTGATGTGCTTTTCAATCAGATTCACCCTGCAAAACCCAAGTTCTAGTTATGCCACTGGTACTATTGTCTGCCATTTAATGTCAATTTGTCTTTCGCCATTTTCAAATTAAGACAGTTTTTACAATACATGTTAAGTAAACATACAATACTGTATTAAGTTATTAATTTATAAGTGATAAACATATATCATTTCATACTTAGACTGATACATAGTCTGATTAAACAATGTCAATAATGTTAAAGTTGTTAAAGAACAATATTTTAAAATTAGGTGATAAGATGAATGGTTGACTTACTGACCAAACATTTGCCTTTCACAGCTATTAGTATTTATGCATGTGTTTTAAAATTGTAAAAATTGAAAATTTGATGGTGATTAAGACATCACTACTATGGAAGTTCTTGAAATCAATTTTGTCACCATTACAAACAATGTATTGAAATAAATCAAAATATTGGATAAGGGTATAAATATGTTTAAAAAATATAATTTTCGTATTGGAATTATAAGCATAATTTTTATAATTTTAGTCTAAAATTATAGACACAATCAATATAGTTCTCTTTTAACAAGTAAGTTTAAAATACCTTATCTTTGGTGAAGGTGAGGTATATTGTTAAATAACACAGGTTGAGCAGTAGACCAATGGAGTGAGTGACAACGATTGGCCAAACCCCCATGACAAGTCCCTGCTGAAACATGAGGATACTCCTGGAACACAATGTGAGTAGATGGTAAGCACTTTGATTTTCATAGACATAGAATAAACTTATGTAACCACAGTGGCTCAGTTGCAGTTGTTTGTGAATGTCCATGTCGGTGGGAACAGTGGTTATAAGGTGACCAAGTCAAGTAATGGCGACCATGGCTGCTACTTGTATGGTTGACCACTGAACAAGTCTGCTCGCTCAGACTTTGATGATGTTTCTAAAATCACCTTTAAGCCACTGATACCCACTTTTAAGTCTCAGAGAGGACTTTTTAGCCCCAAATTCAACTAGTCAACATACAATGTATGGAAAATCCTATTTGATACTATGGGGTCCGGGGAATTAGTTCAGTTAGTTCTTATGTCTACCACTAGGACTGCACCACTATTAGTGTGTACGCATGTTCTGTCTCCCTCCATGATATTTGCAAGCTTTCAAGAAAAACAACTACCCTCTCTGTTAATAATTAATTTAAAGTCACTCTGCGAACCTCAGCATGAATCACTCCTGGTTGGTTTATACCTTCCAGTTGAACCTACTACTGGGCACAGCAAAAAACCGATGTGTCACTTAAATCTGGGCAACCTTATAGATGTCCAGGAGCGGCACATCACTAATAGCAAATGTCGAGATTTTGGGGTGCAAGGGTAAATCAATAGGTCTAGTCTACTGCGGGAGATGTATTGGAATTGGTGGGGTTTGTTCCCTAAGTTCAGAGGTTCTTGCTAGCCTCAACAAGGGTGTACCACCCCCTACCTGCTTTGACCGGAGAGACTGGTTCAGAGCTGGCCTCCCTTTCTTTCGAGGGAACATGACTTTAAAATTACCGCCCTAACTTCTTCATCATGGATCTCGATGGGAGGCGGCCTTTACCCCCAACCTTATCCATCCTGAATATCCTGTCGCTCTGGAAGCAGCGCAAAGGTCCTTATAAGACTAGAGGCAATTTATAAGCTTCTTTTCCTAAGAGAACAAAATAAAAAGTTATGCTACATGATAGTACTATCAGCGTTGCACTTGGAAAGTAGATTCCAGTTGTGATTCTAGTGAGCCGACCTGCATAGAGACAGCAACTCATTACTTGCTCCATCAATGCAGTAAATGAAAGAGACAATAAGTTCACTTTACCGAACACAGTAGTACCGCCTGCCTCATCGCAGAAAGATTCCAAGCACTAACTTTTACTGTGCCTCAATTTATAGAATTGGATGGCTTATATTGGATGGAACCATAACTAAGTTACAATGGTCAGAAGTTTTTTGACCGAAGTAGGCTTCTCAGACCTGCATATGTATATATTTTCTTGGTCGGGGAAACAAAGCATACTCAACTGTGGCATAAAAACATCTAAGACTAGAGTACATTGCAATGGCCACAATACATTTTTAACCAAAGTAGGGTTTTCAGACCTAAGTATGTACATATTTTCTTGATTCAGTCAATAAGGGAAACTCAACCATGGCATTAAAAATACAATGGACTGGAAGTAGATTACTATGGCCAGCCAAAAGTAAATGCTTTTGTCCAACGTAAAGATTAGAACATCTTTCAGTGACCATCAATTATCTCAGGAGTGTTTGGTATACCATTTAAAAAGGATATGCCTATATCATTCTTGTTATTGAGCAAGAAACTTCATGCAAAGCTGCAGGTAATTGCTAATAGTTCCATAAAGTTTTGATTAAAATTGATACTCCTTTATATTCAATGTTTATATCTGGTATAATAATATTTAGACTGTAGTAAACTAAAAAGGAGTATTAAAATAAACCTTCATATTTCAGATTTAGTACTACTAGGTAAAAATAAACTAAATTACTTACCTGGCCATTGCTTCCATTAGTGGAGGGAATGGTACATTCTTTGAAGATTTGTTCTTCCATATTTTCAAACAGAGAATCCTAAAAACAGGAATGAAATAGTTATGTACATTAAAATCAATTATTATTTGTATGTTTAATGGGATGATCTTTCAATTAACATATGTATACGTCAAGAAATATGCATGGTGAAAAGAAATCAAATCAGAATTATATAAATATGTTAAATTAATTTGGTTCTCTAAGCTTATATTTAATAATTGTTTTAATAGTAAATTAGATATACCAATCCACTGGTATATTAAAAATTCCTGCACTATATCCTCCTGAACAGAGTCTATTAAAATTACTAAAATACAAGTTTGGCAAACAATTTGCCGAATTGATTAGGTTGATTTTGTATGAAACATCTGCCTATTACAGTTTTTTATTGTCCTCATAGCAGAGCATAAGCCCCAGATCCAAAAAACCATCCAAATGCCTGCAGCCATACCTGGCAGATGTAAAAGTTATACCCAGTGAAAGTATGGGAGGAGATCACAGGCTGGTGGTAGCTGATTTTCAAAGAATGAGGTTTGGAAAGGATACATGAAAAAGACTAACAAGAATCAAGACATGGAAGTTAAAAGATACGAAAGTTAGAGAGGAGTTTGTAAATAACATTAGAGGAACAATACCCAAGGGGGAGGTCAAAACAGGAGAGGAGGAATGGACAAATTTCAAGAATGCTATAGTCAAAGCTGCAGAAGAAACCTGTGGACGAACTTCAAGTAAAAAAAGGGATAAAGAGACCCCTTGGTGGAATGAAAGAATTGCTGAAGCAGTTAAAAACAAAAATAGAGCTTGGCGAGAATGGTTTAAGGATAGGTCAAACGAAAGAG